>NC_056624.2:222725496-222755496 GCF_002870075.4 Lactuca sativa
GATGAGAGAGGAGAGGAGGGAGAGAGAGGAGAGGAGAAGAGAGAGAGAGAGAGAGAGAGAGAGAGAGAGGAGAGAGAGCGAGAGAGAGAGAGAGAGAGAGAGACGAGAGAGAGAGAGAGAGAGAGAGAGAGAGAGAGAGAGAGAGAGAGAGAGAAGAGAGAGAGAGAGAGAGAGGGAGAGAGAGAGAGAGAGAGAGAGAGACTCGTTGTAGCTCGTTCTTGACTTCACAGAGCACCACGACCATGTCCGACCGACCACGAAGTTCCGGAACGGTGTGCACAATCGTGGTTCGTGGCCATCTAGACCACGAACACCATTATGATACCCATTGTGGATGACCCTAATTGTTTCTAATCCTTCATTTTTGTTAAGTGTTTGATTCATGATGTATTCAGAATTACTAAAAAAAAATGAAATTTAAGTTTTCATATTTCTAAATTTCGATGGACTCACTGAGGATTTAATTATTCATGCCTATTTAAGACGTTTTCTTCTAAATCGGGGAATAGGATTCATGATAAAATGAATATTATATTAAAGTGATTTTGTTGCAACAAAACAATCACCATTCACTTCGTGATGACGATGCCTGTGGGCTCGGTTTTGCATTTCCCAAAAAAATGTGAAATTATATGTAATGAAATTATTTAACACAAAATTAAAACGTTGTACCAATCTCTTAGGACCATGCGGGTATGGGGCCCAACAACGAGAAGCAACCAGATGATGTGGCACATGAAAACGCCCGTCGTGAAGGGGGGAATACCGACCCCCCCCCCCCTTCTCGTTTCTTCTCGTCATGGGCACTGTCTCCCGTGCTCGTCACAAAACATATTGAACCGAGAATCAGAACCAATCAAAATCATTTTTCCTTCATTTTTCTCTCTTTCTCTCTCTACCTTTTTCTACTTCTTAACAAGTTAATGACATTGGAACCACCACCCCCCTCTTCTTGTTGCTTCTTGTCATAACACCACTTCATTTTGTCCATACCATATGCTCTTATTTTTAGCTCATTGACCCTTGGATTTGATTATCCTTTCAACCTCAAAAACTTCTAGTGATTTTAATGGATGTAATTGTTATACAAGACAATATTAGGCCAAGGAAGTGGCTCGGCACCACCCCATCGGCAATTGCTAAGGTAGCTCGGCACATACCGTCCCATCTCCCATTATGCTTAATCAACAACCCCCTATTGGAAATCTCTCTCTTGACAAGCCAATAACATTTAATTTATGTACGTTATAAACACCAAAATATAATATATATATATATATATATTATATATATATATATATATATATAATATATATATATATATATATATATATATATATAGGGTTAGGTTCATATGAGACAGTCCTAATTTTGTAATACCGTGAGACTCATTTTTTTATTATTTTTTATTTTTTTTTATTATTATTTTTTTTTATTTTTTTCAAGTTCCTAAAATAATATTTAAAAAAAAAAGAATTTTTGGATTTTTTCCATTTATTTTGCATTTTAAAATTATTTTTTAGAATATGTACAGTGTAATATTTATTAGAATATTTCACGTATATTTCAAAAAAAAAATTGAATTTTTTTTAGTTAATTCAAGTTCCGAAAATAATATTTAAAAAAAGAATATTTAGATTTTTCCATTTATTTTGCATTTTTAAAATTATTTTTTTAGAATATGTCAGTATAATATTCTATTAGAATATTTCACGTATTTAAAAAAAAAAAAAAAAAAAAAAAAAAAAAAAAAAAACGGGATTTATATTTTTATTTTTTAATTTTTTTATTATTTTTATTAGTTAATTCAAGTTCCGAAAATAATATTTAGAAAAAGAATTTTTGGATTTTTACATTTGTTTTGCATTTAAAAATTATTTTTAAATTTGGTCTCATGGTCTCACAAAATTAGAATGGTCTCAAATGAACCTGAACATATATATATATATATATATATATATATATATATATATATATATATATATATATATATATATATATAAATTACTATTAGATTTGATTGGGGTTGGGTTAGGTTGGAGTTTTTAACCAGACTCGTGTCATGATACAAAATTCCATAGAATTGGGTATACCAAACGAAGGGTATTATAATTAACTCGTTGATTTCGGACAGGAAAAGATGAAAAATTGCAGATGAATTTTCCTACGAAGAGTATTGAACAAAAGTTGGTTTGTTTATCCACAACTGGAAAAAGATCGATTGGGTCCATTGAAATGAAATGTGTTTTTTGCTTTTAGTTTGATATTCTACTTTAAACGATCCCCTTGAATATATATATATATATATATATATATATATATATATATATATATATATATATATATATATATATATATATATATATATATATATACTTATTTTATATCAAGTAAACACTTTATTCTCAACTATTCACATATAATGTTTCTTCATCTTCCTTAACTTTTGATATGGTTTTACAAGCGGCGACAGAGGCATAACCACATTGAGGCAAAGGTGTGATATGATCCATCCCATTAAAAACTTCAGATTCCATATCTCGTTTGTATTTTGTAAATTATTTGGTGTATCTTAAAATAAAATCTTGGCTACGCCACCAAGCGCCGATGAGTGTTTCTAAAACGTTGGCGAGCATGATTGAACAAGTAAGCAACAAGGAAGCCGAAAATGTTAAGTGTAAAAATAGATAATATAAATACCAACCTAAGAACATCTCCAACCACACTCTATTTTTAGAGTGCAAACTAAAATTTATAATGGTTTATTTTCAACCTCACAATAAATACTATTAAACACTAATTCATTTTTCTATTTATTAGAGTCACTCTAATATACCACTAATTGTTAAAAAAAACAAGGGAAAATGACTCTTAAGGGTAATTAACTTTTGCGTTTGTACTCATTTGGTCCCTTTTTTGTATTCAATATACCATCGAACTTGTTTTTGGTGTTTACCTTAACCCTTTTGACCGGCTTTTGACCTATGATAGCCGGTCAAAGGGTTATGGTGAACACAAACAACAAGTTCGATGGTATGAGTACAAAAAAAAGGAAAGGGACCAAATGAGAACAAACGCAACAGTTGGTTACCCTCCTTATTCATTTTCCCTTTACTCATTTACAACAAATCCCACATCATCTCCTACTGATATTAATGACTTTATGAGATTCATTCTTGTTTCTCTTCAAAACATAACTCACAAAAGCACATTATTCATGCATGTACAACTTTGTAATGCACTTGAATATTTATTAGGGGAATCTTGACTAAGCAGGCGCATTTCATGACTACATTTACATTTGCAATCAAATGATTTATCGTATCATGGATTCTAGACAAGTCTACAAACGAGTGGAATCACAAGTGCTGTGATTTTTTAGTTTACTTAGCTTTAAGATCGAACTCATGGGATAAGATACAACATCAATATGTACAATATCATGCTGCTTTTGTAGACACATCACCATAATATTTTATATATTGATGTTGTATCTTATCCCATGAGTTCGATCTTAAAGCTAAGTAAACTCAAAAATCATAGCACTTGTGATTCCACTCGTTTGTAGACTTGTCTAGAATCCATGATACGATAAATCATTTGATTGGAAATGTAAATGTAGTCATGAAATGTGTTTGCTTAGTCAAGATTCCCCTAATAAATATTCAAGTGCATTACAAAGTTGTACATGTATGAATAATGTCCTTTCGTAGGTTATGTTTTGAAGAGAAGCAAGAATGAATCTCATAAAGTCATTAATATCAATAGGAGATGATGTGGGATTTGTTGTAAATGAGTAAAGGGAAAATGAATCAGGAGGGTAACCAACAGTTGCGTTTGTTCTCATTTGGTCCCTTTCCTTTTTTTTGTACTCAATATACCATCGAACTTGTTGTTTGTGTTCACCATAACCCTTTGACCGGCTATCACAGGTCAAAAGTCGGTCAAAAGGGCTATGGTAAACACCAACAACAAGTTTGATGGTATATTGAATACAAAAAAAGAAAAGGGACCAAATAAGTACAAACGCAAAAGTTAATTACCCTCAAGAGTCATTTTCCCAAAAAAACAAACAATGGAAAAGTGTGGCAAAATAGCAACACCTCCGCGTGGCAAAAAAAATAGTGGCGTGGCAACATAAGACAAATATAAGGTGAGATGAAAAAATGTGCCAATGATGACATCGCTTCCACAATAATAATTGTATTTATAGCATACGAGATACGACATTGTTTGGTTGGGGTATGGCACCAACTACCAAGGATTAGGCAGTAATTTTCGATTCAACTCGTAGTACGATACGAAAATAAACGGGTTTATGTTGAAATTTTTAACCTGTCAACTCGTTTATTTCATAGGTTAGGTTGTGTTACATGTTTGGCTTTGCAGGTCAATCCACCAGCCCGACTATATATTTTATATTTTAAAAAAATAAAATTTTTTTTATAAATTAATAGAATATTGTCAATATACGACGTGCTCTAAGTCTTAACACTCTTAATCCCAAATCTAATTTTAGATCCAAACATGAGACGCTGAGGCATGACATAATCACATCGCACATTTGCACCCAAACCTCCTATTGGGTTTAGCTTTGCAATAATAAAATGATAATTATTAATTAATTTACAGACGTGTATAATTCGTGTAAATTTAACATGAAGTTACCCGAAAATGATACGTCGGCTCTTTGTCCAGAATCGACCTACTAACCCGCAAACTCATATACTTCAATGAGTTATTTGATTGAGTTGAGTTAATATTTTCCAACCCGCCAACCCATTATATTATATGGGTTGGATTGGATCAATGTATTTTGACTCGCCAACTCGTCAACATGTAACCCACCAAACAGCCAACCAAAACCTAACCTAACCACCAAGTCTATCAATGCCACTTCCCCATTCACCTTATTTTCTCCCATTTCAACCCTTTGTTGATGAGAGAGAATCAGCAATGAGGAGTCGAAGAAAGGAAACTTAACCACTTTTCTCCTCCACCTTCGCCACCTTCCTCCGCCTCATCCTTGCCAAGTGTTTACCTCCCCCACTTCCTTCAGCCTTATGTCATACATAACAAACAAGGTCAAAATACAACGGTTGAGTTCAAATGGATGACTAAAATACATTTTCATGTTTAGTTAATTAAATATTTTCTTTTGAATAAAACATAAATTTTGAAAGAAAAAAATAAGCCTTCTTTTTATTTTTTTAATTAATATTTTGGCCAAGAATTAAAATTTGAGTTATTCTCATAAATTATTTCTAAAAAATTTCTCAATTAATACAAATGTAGTTTAATGAAATGATCTCAATTTCACTAACTTTTAGAGCATAAAGTGGAACTATAATGATGAATAAAAAGTGTTTTCTTAAAATTATGCCTAATTTATTCAAGCAATTTTCCATTCTCATTGACTCCTATGAAGATAGGAAACTTGTATTTCTCAATCAAAAATTCATACTTGTTTATGTCGTTAACTCTTAGTTTTTGTTTTTTTCGAAAGAGATAGTAGTCCCGACAAACTTAATTATAAAATAAAAAGAATACAAATGTCACAAAATTACAAACCCTTAAGAATAGAACTAAGGATCAAAAATAAAAACCAACATAACCAATAGTTCATTTGTTTCCTAATACAAAGAATCATCCAACATCTAATCCAACCTTCCCAACTACATCTCATGTCATCAAAATCAAAAAACACACCAAAGCCATACAAAACTCCAAAGGATTTATTATAAGAAAAGTTGGGAAAACATGTAACTTTACGCTCTCTATGCCGATATCGCCCCTTCCAATCAAACATCCTGTAATACTCCATTTCTGGTATGTAAATTTAATTAAAATATCTTCATTTCTTAAGGGGTACTCGACAAGTCTGTAGCCCGACTCGTCGAGTAGAAGCGGGATGAGCTCGTGATTTAAGTCGGCTACTCGGCGAGTCTGCCTGTCTAGATGAAGCCCTAATTTCAAGGGTTTGTACCCTATTTAAACGTCATTATAGCCTCCCACCCCAGCCTCCAACACCTTTAAATCATTTCCCCTGTAAACCCTATCCCCCATTGTTGAGTTTGAGTGTGTTTGTGCTAGTTTGGAAGCTTTGGAAGAGAAGGAAGGAAAGAAGGTCCATAGAAGAGAAAGGAGATCCAGGAGTTAGCTTCCATCTGTTTCTCATTCAGGTAATGAAGTTATTACCTTGTGTATTCCTCCATTAAACCCTCTTTTATGCTTGTTATGTCTTCTTTGGAGCCTTTTATGATTCAAAAGTTGAGATATGGACTCTCTTTTGGATGGAAACCTTAAATCTGGACGTTATTGAACTCCAGGAGCTCATTATAGCCACCTTTATGCAATCTTGTCCTTGTTCCAACCCTAAGTGCTTAGTAATTGTTGATTTTGGGTATTTTAGCTTCATACTCTTGTGCATGCATGTAAAGTTGGAAACTTTACTTGTAAAACCAGTCCTAGAAGCTCAGATCTATGATTTGGAAGCACTGAAATCGATTAGAATCGACTGTATAGTAGTAGCATGCTCGGGACTCGACGAGTTGTTCTTCAGACTCGACGAGTTGTTCATACGACACGGCGAGTCATAGACTGGACGTGTTCATATGTAGAAGGAGAACTCGACGAGTTGTTCATACAACTCGGCGAGTCGGATGAAGTTAGACTCGATGTTAGCATCGAAGAAGAACTCGTCGAGTCTTTGCCAAACTCGACGAGTATAAGCGGGTAGAGGACTAGAATGGATGATAGGGACTCGACGAGTCTGGTCAACTGGAAGTTTACTTTGACCTGACCAGGAAATTGACTTTGACCAGGAAGTTGACATGACCATGGGTAAATAGTCATTTTACTCTAAGATTTGTTATCAGTATTTGATTTACTGTTTATGGGATTTGTAGCCGGGGAGTTCCGGAGCAGCAGTCAGGTAGTTCCGGATTTAGCATCTCAGCAGCCAGTGTTACGAGGTGAGTCTCCTTCCAGTAGGAACGGGTCTACGGCCACAATGCTGACCCGTTTAGTTAGCAGTAGTTCCGGACTTCGGTCCGATGCAGTAGTTCAGTGTGTTTGATGTCTTTGTGATTCAAGCAAGTCTTCGTGTTATGTGTTCTGGACTTTGGTCTGATGTAGTATGTAGTATATGTGTTTATGCTAGTAGTTATGATTATGTTATGCTATGTTCAGTCAGTTTCCGGACTTCGGTCTGATGCAGAGGGCAAGGCACTAGTTAGTTTCGGACATCGGTCCGATGCAGTTTCTGGACTTCGGTCCGATGTAGAGGGCAAGGCCCTGGTTAGTTCTGGACTTCGGTCTGATGCAGTTTCTGGACTATGGTCTGATGCAGTGGGCAAGGCCCAATATGTGTTTATATGTTGTTGTATGGTATGTGGTAGTTTGGGGGAACTCACTAAGCTTTGTGCTTACGGTTTCAGTTTTGGTTTCAGGTACTTCCGGTAACGGAGGGAAGAGCTCGGGGTGATCACATGGCACACACCATTGATTAGGCAGCCTGGGATGTTTTACTCTGATAATGAAAATATGTTTTGGAATTAACACTCTGATTTATGTTACAATTTTATTTATGCTTTGACAATTGTGTTTTGAGTAACGTTTTAAAAAAGAAATTTTTAGTCGTGATTTTGGGGTCGTTACAAGTTAGTATCAGAGCCTTGGTTTGAGGGATTCAGGCATACTTTCGAGTGCGTGTTAACTCAAACTAAGGAAATGGTGAAAGATTTTTAAATGAGAAACGTTTTCGAAAAGAAATTTTGAAAAGAACTTAGAAAGAAAAAGAGTTTTCTTAAAAAGGGGTTTGGTGCATGCGATCAGCCGAGCTCAAGTAAGTACTTCCAAATTACCCATACAAGCTTATGTTATGATTATCAGTTTCAGTTTCATCAGAAAAACATGCTAGAATAGGACAAAGGATCTAGGAGGATGCCCTATGTGCCTGCTATATGTGTTTCGGCTTTATGAGAATTGCATGCTTGTATTGAGTAAACAGCAGTAGGATAGCCTGGTTAGGTTATGCCTGATAGTATAAGCATAACATTGTATGCTAGTGCAGATTAGTCAGAATGATAGCCAGAGTGGTATATGCTTGATTATGTACTTAATGCCCGAAAGTTGCTTGCTTTGTGCTTTTTGGAGTTCTAGTTGTCTTTCACTAACTAGTAAACGAATATGTTAAGTTACATATTGCAAGGACTAAATAATTTCAGAAGGTTAGGTCTAGCTCTATTTTGCAGCTCTCATTTGAGTCCAACCGTTATAAGGTAGGATCCCTTATTTGAAGAATTATCTAGTCTTAGTGATATGTAATAGTATTCGTGAGCTAGTTAGGGGAAGAAAGTGGGGACTTCTTATGCATTTGATGGCGGAGAGTGGGTTGGTGACCACCCTAGGGCTAGCCTAGGATGAGATTAGCATGAGATCAGCAGTAATAGTAAAAGGGACTTGGTGGGGCCGAGGCAGTTCTTGGGGAAGGTACAGATAGATGTGGAAGGTAGTAGGGGCCCATACTACTGAAAGCAGAGGATTTATACTTTAATCAAGGAAGGCCAAGGTGAAACCAGGAAACTTGTAGTAATACTGATCCCTCGAGATATATCAGTATTTCTGACGTTGTCGTTATGTGTTTCAGAATGGTGGTTTTACGCCCTAGACCAGCAGTCAACAGTTCAGGTGCCGGTGAGGGATCAGGACCAGGCTTGGGAGCCGAGCATTTGGATGATCAGACCAGGAGTTTCTCTCTTCAGAGATTACTCGCATCATACTCAAGCAGACTCCTGTGATCTTTGGTTCGATCAAGGAGGGTATTTTAGAGCTGATGGATGAGAGGTTGAGCACATTTCGTGCTGAGGTGGCGACCATGATGGGGTCGCGTACGCTCACTTTCAGGGAGTTCAGAGCCTGTGGAGCTCCTGGCTATCATGGGGCGCGGGACCCCATGGCGAGTATCAGGTGGTTGGTGGATGTCGCCAATGCTTTCCACACCAGCAGATGTCCCGAGGGGGACAAGGTCAGACTAGCATCCTGTCTTCTGAAGGACATGGCACGAGATTGGTGGGAGGATATTGGACATGTCATTGGGGATGACGCAGTGCTTGATGCGATGACTTGGGCTGGTTTTACTACCAGGTTCAGAGCCGAGTTTGCACCGGTTATTGAGGTGCAATAGTTAGCTAGGGAGTTTTAGGATCTCACTTAGACTACGGAGACAGTGGCGGAGATTACCACCAAGTTCAGGGAGAGAGCTCTTCTTGTTCCTTAGTATGCAGCTGACGAGGAAATGAAGAAAGCTCGTTACCATGAGATGTTGCGGAGTGATATCCTCCGGTTTGTGAGTCGGTCCAGCTGTAAAACGTTGGATGACATGATTGCTAGGGCTCGTGAGAGGGAGATTGATCTAGAGATGGAGAAGAAGAGGAAGCCAGAGGCGGTATCTGGCACAGGGAGTTCGGGAAAAAAGCCCAAGGTATCAGATCAAAGATCTAAAGGACAGTAGAGCCACAGTCGGTGTGGCAAGTGTGGGAGATTGCACGATGGGGCGTGTATGGCAGGGAGTCTCGGTTGCTACAAGTGCGGCCGGACCGGGCATATGAGTAGAGATTGTACAGCTACTCCCACCATTATCGTGGTATCTGATCTGATTTGCTTCCATTGCAATCAGAGGGAACATAAAAAGTCGCAGTGTCCGAGTTTTCCAGCAGCAGCAACAGGGAAGGTGGCAACACCTGCCCCTGCAACATTGAGGATTACAGACGGTCGTCAGGGCCGAAGTGAGGCGCCAGTGGAGAAGAGTGGAGCTTTTCATATGACAGCAGAGGAGGCGCGAGCGACTCCTGATGTGGTGACGGGTATGTATCTTCCCTTCATCTCTTTATTAATGTTGATTGTTTCTTATGGTTATATGTTTTTATATAGGGTCGTTCTTAGTGAACGGCATATCAGCTATAGTGTTGTTTGATTCGGGGGCTACCCGATCATTTGATTCACTTGCGCTTAGCAAGAGGTTTATCAGAGCTCTGAGGGAGCTGGATTGTCCACTTGAGGTTGAGATAGATGATGACAGGACCATCAGGGTCGCGAGAGTACATAGGGCTTGTTCGCTGCAGTTATTTGATGAGCAGTTTTCAGTGGATTTGGTTCCCATTCCCATGGGAGGGAATAAGGTTATAGTGGGTATGGATTGGATGAGCCCCAATGGGGAAGTGATTGGTTGTGAGCTACAGTTAGTGAGGGTCCGCACCCCTGGTGGGGGAGAGTTAGTGATTCAGGGCGAGAGGCCACAACGTGGACCGATTCTTTGCTCAGCAGCGAGAGGTCGACGCTACTTCCAGCAGGGTTGCGTGGGGTACGTCGCCTATGTTTTGGATGCCCGGGAGAAGGGCAAGGCGACTATTGATGATGTACCGATGGTACGTGAGTACCCAGATGTATTTCCAGAGGATCTGCCTGGGATACCTCCGGAGAGACAGGTTGAGTTTTGGATTGACCTAGTTCCGGGTGCAGCTCTGATAGCCAAGGCGTCGTATCGGTTGGCTCCTCCAGAGATGCAGGAGTTGTCTACGCAGCTGCAGGAGCTGCTAGACAAGGGTTTCATCAGACTGAGCAGTTCACCATGTGAGCCCCGATCTTGTTTGTGAAGAAGAAGGATGGGTCGCCCCGTATGTGTATAGATTACCGGGAGTTGAACAAGGTAATGGTGAAGAACCATTACCCACTCCCGAGGATAGATGATTTGTTCGATCAGCTTCAGGGAGCATCTTGGTTTTCCAAGATTGATCTGTGCTCCGGTTATCATCAAATGTGGGTCAGATGTGAGGATGTTCAGAAGACAACTTTTAGGACCCGTTATGGTCATTATGAGTTTGTGGTGATGCCGTTTGGGCTCACCAACACTCCAGTCGCGTTCATGGATATCATGAACCGTGTATGCAGGCCGATGTTGGATCGTACTGTGATAGTGCTCATTGACGATATCTTGGTTTATTCCAAGACTCAGGAGCAGCATGAGGAGCACCTGAGAGAGGTGCGAGAGACGCTGAGGAGGGAGAGACTTTTTGCGAAGTTCTCCAAGTGCGAGTTTTGGTTGCGTGAGGTGCAGTTCCTTGGTCACCTCGTCAACCAGAAGGGTATTCTAGTAGATCCAGCCAAGATCGAGGTCGTGATGCAGTGGGAGGTCCCGAGGTCTCCATCAGAGATTCAGAGCTTCCTAGGATTAGCAGGGTACTACATGAGATTCGTCCAGGATTTCTCCAAGATAGCAGTTCTACTCACCCGACTAACTAGGAAGTCGGTGGTGTTTCGTTGGGGGCCTGAGCAGCAGATAGCATTTGAGACCCTCAGACAGTGATTGTGCGAGGCACCGATTCTCACCCTGCCAGAGGGAGTGGATGATTTTGTAGTCTATTGTGATGCTTCGATCACAGGGATGGGAGCAGTGTTGATGCAGTGAGGGCATGTGATAGCTTATGCCTCTAGACATTTGAAGCCTCACGAGGCTAACTATCCGACATACGATTTAGAGTTGGGGGCAGTGGTGTTTATCCTCAAGATTTGGAGACATTACCTCTATGGGGTCCGTTGTACCATTTACACGGATCACAAGAGTCTGAGGTACCTCATGGACCGGCCGAATTTGAACATGAGGCAGCGTTGATGGTTAGATGTGGTAAAAGACTACCATTGTGAGATCCTTTATCATCCGGGAAAGGCCAACGTTGTGACCGGCGCCCTGAGCCGCAAGGCGATGGTGGCACCGATTAGAGATATATGTTTGAGGATGATGGTGATTACTCCATTGTTGGACCGGATTAGAGAGGCACAGGTCGAGGGCCTGAAGGAGAAGAGGTAGAAGTGTGAGAGGATTGTGGGCCGAGTAGCTTCTTTCGATTATGACAGTCGAGGATTGTTGTCTCTTCATGGGAGAGTCTGGGTGCCGTATTGGGGAGGAGTACGGCAAGTGTTGATGGATGAGGCCCACAAGTCTCGGTTCTCCATCCATCTAGGGCCGACGAAGATGTATAGAGATCTTCGACCCGATTATTGGTGGCCTTGCATGAAGCGGGACGTAGCCTGGTACGTAGAGAGATGCCTGACCTGCAGGAAGGTTAAGGCAGAACACCAGAGACCCCACGACAAGATGCAGCCGTTAGACATTCCGGTGTGGAAATGGGAGGATATCACTATGGATTTCATCACTAAGCTTCCCAAGACCGTATGGGGAGTTGATTCAATTTGGGTCATAGTGGATCGGCTGACCAAGAGCGCGCATTTCATACCAATTCAGGAGAGCATATCGGCCGAGAAGCTAGCCGATATTTATGTGCGCGAGGTAGTGGCACGGCATGGAGTGCCTGTATCGGTAGTATCAGATCGAGACGTCTGTTTTACTTCCAGCTTTTGGAAGCGGTTTCATGACGAGATGGGCACTCATCTCCATTTCAGTACCACTTTTCACCCCCAGACGGACGAGCAGAGCGAGAGGACGATTCAGACTCTCGAGGACATGCTGCGGGCATGTGTTCTAGATTTCGGTGGCAGTTGGTATACGTATCTTCCATTAGCAGAATTTTCGTATAACAACAGTTATCACACTAGTATTGATTGCCCTCCTTTTGAGATGCTCTACGGGAGGAAGTGTAGGACCCCGATTTGTTGGGGCGAGGTCGGTCAGCGAGTCATCGGGAGCACCGAGGTGGTGCTCAAGACCATAAAGTTGATCCAGCAGGTCCGTAGCAGATTGCAGACTGCGCAGAGTCGGCAAAAGAGTTACGCCGACAGGAGACGTTCAGACTTGGAGTTTCAGGTGGGCGACATGGTCCTCCTGAAGGTATCACCCTGGAAAGGTGTTATCAGGTTTCAGAAGAGGGGCAAGCTGTGCCCCAGGTTCATTGGTCCTTTTAGGGTTTTGGCCCGAGTGGGTGGGGTAGCTTATCGGTTGGATCTTCCGGCAGAGCTTAGCCAGATCCACAACACTTTCCATGTTTCACAGTTGAGGAAGTGTTTGGTGGACAAGTCTGCAGTTGTATCCTTGGAGGATATTCAAGTCGATAGCAGCCTGAATTATATCGAGAGACCAGTTGCGATCTTAGATCAGAAGACGAAGACCTTGAGGAACAAAGTGGTTTAGTTAGTGAAGGTGCAGTGGCAGCACTGAAAGGGTTCAGAGTGAACGTGGGAGACCGAGGGGGAGATGAGGGAGAATTATCCAGAGTTATTTTCAGATTCAGCAGCAGTAGACTTCGAGGACGAAGTCTAAGATAAGTGGGGGAGAGTTGTAACGCTCCATTTTTGGTATGTAAATTTAATTAAAGTATCTCCATTTCTTAAGGGGTACTCGACGAGTTTATAGCTCGACTCGTCGAGTAGAAGCGGGATGAGCTCGCGATTTAAGTTGGCTACTCGGCGAGTCCATATGTTGGGACTCGGCGAGTATGCCTGTCTGGATGAAGCCCTAATTTCAAGGGTTTGTACCCTATTTAAACGTCATTATAGCCTCCCACCCCAGCCTCCAGCACCTTTAAAGCAATTTCCCCTGTAAACCCTAGCCCCCATTGTTGAGTTTGAGTGTGTTTGTGCTAGTTTGGAAGCTTTGGAAGACAAGGAAGGAAAGAAGGTCCATAGAAGAGAAAGGAGATCCATGAGTTAGCTTCCATCTGTTTCTCATTCAAGTAATGAAGTTATTACCTTGTGTATTCCTCCATTAAACCCTATTTTATGCTTGTTATGTCTTCTTTGGAGCCTTTTATGATTCAAAACTTGAGATATGGACTCTCTTTTGGATGGAAACCTTAAATCTGGACGTTATTGAACTCCAGGAGCTCATTATAGTCACCTTTATGCAATCTTGGCCTTGTTCCAACCCTAAGTGCGTAGTATTTGTTGATTTTGGGTATTTTTAGCTTCATACTCTTGTGTATGCATGTAAAGTTGGAAACTTTACTTGTAAAACCAGTCCTAGAAGCTCAGATCTATGATTTGGAAGCACTGAAATCGATTAGAATCGACTGTATAGTAGTAGCATGCTCGGGACTCGACGAGTTGTTCTTCAACTCGGCGAGTTGTTCTTCAGACTCGACGAGTTGTTCATACGACTCGGCAAGTCACAGACTGGACGTGTTCATATGTAGAAGGAAAACTTGACGAGTTGTTCATACAACTTGGCGAGTCGGATGAAGTTAGACTCAATGTTAGCATCGAAGAAGAACTCATCGAGTCTGTACCAAACTCGACGAGCAAAAGCGGGTAGAGGACTAGAATGGATGATAGGGACTCGGTGAGTTGACGGCCTAACTCGGCGAGTCCAGTCAACTGGAAGTTGACTTTGACCAGGAAGTTGACTTTGACCATGGGTAAATAGTCATTTTACTCTGAGATTTGTTATCAGTATTTGATTTACTGTTTATGGGATTTGTTGTCGGGGAGTTCCGGAGCAGCAGTCAGGTAGTTCCAGATTTAGCATCTCAGCAGCCAGTGTTACGAGGTGAGTCTCCTTCCAGTAGGAACGGGTCTACGGCCACAATGACGGCCCGTCTAGTTAGCAGTAGTTCCGGACTTCGGTCCGATGCAGTAGTTCAGTGTGCTTGATGTCTTTGTGATTCAAGCAAGTCTTTGTGTTATGTGTTCTGGACTTTGGTCCGATGCAGTATGCAGTATATGTGTTTATGCTAGTAGTTATGATTATGTTATGCTATGTTCAGTCATTTTCCGGACTTTGGTCTGATGCAGAGGGCAAGACACTGGTTAGTTCTAGACTTCGGTCCGATGCAGTTTCCGAACTTTGGTCTGATGCAAAGGGCAAGGCCCTGGTTAGTTCCGGACTTTGGCCCAATGCAGTTTCCGGACTACGGTCCGATGCAGTGGGCAAGGCCCAATATGTGTTTATATGTTGTTGTATGGTATATGGTAGTTTGGGGGAACTCACTAAGCTTCATGCTTACGGTTTCAGTTTTGGTTTCAGATACTTCCGGTAGCGGAGGGAAGAGCTCGGGATGATCGCATGGCACACACCATTGATTAGGCAGTCTGGGATGTTTTACTCTGATAATGAAAATATTTTTTGGAATTAACACTCTAATTTATGTTATGATTTTATTTATGCTTTAATAATTATGTTTTGAGTAACGTTTTAAAAAGAAATTTTTAGTCGTGATTTAGGGTCGTTACACATCCTCCAGCTAGAAGAATATCAAGAGGTAAGCACTTAAAAACCCAACATCCAAAGAGTAAATAAAGCATGATATCGCTCAATCCACATAATTATACCCAAAAGATCTTCAAAAACCTTTATTCCAAGCATAAACCGGAAATAAAAGCATAAATCCCAGCTCCTCTATCCTCTAGACACAATACACATGTTCTTATCAATAGTCAAAGTTGTAGTGTCCCATCCAATCCACCACCAGAAACAGATCACATGGAAATCTCTTCACCTGTTTGACATTAACACCATAAAGCTCCACAGACAACTGAAAATATTGATTCGTTTTCTTACAAAAAGAAAGAAACTTAGTACCAAATGTTTGGCAATCCTTGGTAGAGCTTGTTTACAATTTCGTGGTTAAACTGTTAAATGAACAAATAGAGGGTATTTTCGGAAATGTTATGATCTCAACTTCGGCAATCAAAATTGATTATACTATATTTATGTGGATTTTATATCTTATATTTCTTTTAGATGGAAATTTTGGTCAAAATCTATCAAGTCAAAGCGAGTTATTAATTTATGTTATTTGATATATAAAAAATTTAAAACGAACTTTGTTTTATTAAAATCTTAACATGCATAAAATGTTATAGTTAGAACAAAATGTTTAAATGTGTTTGATTGTAAAGAATGGAAAGCACATGGTTGACAGTAAAATAATGTTGGTTAATTTTAGCAAATAACTTACAAGTATAAGCATAAGGACCTAGTGTATAAAGTATTAAAAGGTTCATTTTTTGTGGAGTTTCAATTTGAAAGTAAAATGATTATGGGTTTTATGGTTCTGTATTTCCTTTGCGTGTATGATATAACGTGAAGGAATTCGATCTAAAATCCTAAGGGACTGAAAGGGAGAGGAAAAACAGGTTAATCGGGTTCTGTATTTTCCTTTGCCTCATCAGAAAGTTATGTGCATTTCCTTTACAAACCTATTGAACAACTTAGTTTTATTACGTAATGCTTAAACGGGTAATCGGGTTAACCCGAACTTGATAAAAAAAAAAAGATATATCCCTGAAACCCGACCTCATATACGTTTTGGGTTAATCAAGTTAACCTGATTTTTATTTCTCACCCTAACAAACCCAACCATATTAGTCTTATTTGGCTTCAAGTCAGACCAAGTTAATCGGGTTTGGACATTATATATATATATATATATATATATATATATATATATATATATATATATATATATATATAAAGAGAGAGAGAGAGAGAGAGAGAGAGAGCTAGGTTCAGGTATTCAAAGTAAATATTGTGTTATTGTATGCATAAATGTGGGCCAATCAAAATTTAAAATAAAAATAAATAATTAAATAAAAAATAAGGGTAAATATGTAATTTGATAATTAGTTTCCACAAATTATATCTTATAATTATGGTAACCATTGACTTCAGGTACCTAGGTTTTCTCCATCCATCGTCTGCTTTTTAAAACCACATCCAATGTAAACAGTAACCTTAAGCAAACCATCTCCAGTCGTCACCTTCATTCTTATGCCTCCCACAACCGGCCGCCACCCTACCCTCTTGCTCCTCCGACCACCGTATCCACCGCCATGTCGAGGGTTGTTGTTGCTATCTTTTCATGAAGGTTGAAGACAGAGACCGACAAGGGATTGCGTCATTTCAGCCGTGTGTAAGGAGGAATGCACCACAGCCGCTTGTCGCTGCAGTTACTGCCGCTCGAAGACGCGTCCATCGTCGGACGTCGCGACCTTCTTGCCTGAGAAGGGAGCTGTGGAGGAGCCGCTGCCATCATTCTTCATATTCTCTTCTTCCGCTAGCTGCCACCTGTGTCAATGACCTTCTTCTTATATGTAAAGTACAAAGTGAAGGTAGTTTGTCACTATTTTCATATCAAATTTACTTCTTCTTATATGATAAAAATCAATTTTTTTTATGTAGATGATTCAATTGATGATATTGGTGAGATTCCAATTCTATTAGAATGGTATCACGAATTCCAATTATGTTAGAATCACAGAAGTTGATGCTTGAAGAATGAACCACAAAATTGAAAGTGATTCTAAGCAACATTAGTCTTTTAAAATGTATTAGTGTCGTTGTTAGATTTTGATGTTTTCTTTCTCATTTTGAAAGTTTTTTTAGTTTTATTTTTTAACAATAAATGTAATTCTTAACAATTGTTACCCGTATTCTATAAGAAATAATGTATTTTTTTTGTTTTTATTCTTCAATTGATTATTCAAGAATCTGTTATTCTACAAGAAGTTTTTAAAGTCATGATCAAGAAATAGGTTCAAGAATATTTTTATTATTTATGGTTCAAGATTATTTTTATCTTTGAATATACTCATAAACATATTCTGTCAGAATGTCCGAAATAAAAGAATTATAATTCGTAAAATCGGATTTTTAAAATTAATAGAATCTATGATCCCTTAAAAATGCAATTTTCCTTTATTAAATCTATATTAATTGACTAAATTACCCTTGTAATTAATTAAATGATAATTTTTAATTATATTTTATTCAATAATATATATTAATCACTTTTTTAAAATAAGTAAATTTGATTGGTCCACAGTTATGCATACAATAACACAAAAATTATTTTGAATAGAATAGCATATATATATATATATATATATATATATATATATATATATATATATATATATATATATATATATATATATGCTATTCTATTCAAAATAATTTTTGTGTTATTGTATGCATAACTGTGGACCAATAATTTTTGTGTTATATATATATATATATATATATATATATATATATATATATATATATATATATATATATATATATATAGGGTTAGGTTCATGTGAGACGGCCTAATTTTGTGAGACCGTGAGACGCATTTTTTTATTTTATTTTTATTTTTTTTAGTTAACTCAAGTTCCGAAAATAATATTTAATTTTTTTTTTGGATTTTTCCATTTTTTTTGCATTTTAAAATTATTTTTTAGAATATGTACAGTGTAATATTATATTAGAATATTTCACGTATTTTTCAAAAAAAAATGGAATTTGTTTTTAATTTTTTTTTTAGTTAATTCAAGTTCCGAAAATAATATTTAAAAAAAAGAATTTTTAGATTTTTCCATTTATTTTGCATTTTAAAATTATTTTTTAGAATATGTGAGTGTAATATTCTATTAGAATATTTCACATATTTAAAAAAATGGGATTTTTTTTATTTTTTTTATTTTTATTTTGTTTTTTTAGTTAATTCAAGTTCCGAAAATAATATTATTTTCGAAACTTGAATTAACTAAAAAAAATAAAAAATAATAAAAAAAATGTGTTTTACAGTCTCACAAAATTAGGTCGTCTCACATGAACCTCTCTCTCTCTCTCTCTCTCTATATATATATATATATATATATATATATATATATATATATATATATATATATATATATATATATATATATGTGTGTGTGTGTGTGTTAGCCGACTAATATTTTATTTGGTTTTTTTTTTCAAAAAACTTTAAAAACACAAAAAATAAAATACGACTAATCAATCTTTAACTTTTACATATAAATCATATAATGCTTAAACTACGAGCAATTATAACTAAAAATATATAATCATACTTTTTTCCATAATACTTAGAGACATGTCTTATATTTGATTAGTATAGAGATATGAAATCGTTTTCATTTTCTATTATGAAAACAAGCAGACAAATTTTTGGACCGTCAAAATTAGCCTTAAATCTCGTTCGTTAAAAAGATAATGATTGAATACAAGTTGGTGAGAGTTAAATTGTTTCTAGTGTTTGATCATTGATGTGGCATTAAATAACATATGCAAATAAATCGAAAGAGACATAAAGCAAAATAACAATATTAATAAATAATTAAAAAACATTAAACTGACGGTCAAAATTTTCGCCGTTGTATTTGTAGGTCCCATCTCCTTTTCACCCTTACAAGTTTGATAAATGCCACATGTTTTTCTAGTAGACCGGTGGGGTGGTATAAGACTGGAGAAACGAGAAAGTGATAGGACTCTTGGCATATTGGTAGGAGTATTTTTTTTTCTTTTTTCATTTTTAAATATGAAACCTTAGTATGTCTATCATAAAAAATATAAGCAACGTTTTGATTTTAAAAGAAAAGAAATTACTAAATATAAAATAAATATCAACAACCAATCACAACACTCATTTTTATTTTCTCTCTCTTCTTTCCTCTCGTTACCGGCTAGCGCCTTCTTTTTGACGACTTACATAACATTTCATAATTGGTAAGGGGTGGTGTGTAACGCTCTTAACATCCCTTAGCATCTCCCATTCTCTATAGTTTAATGTCTTGTTTGTCTCTCTGTCTTAAAATTATAGTCCATCTTATCTTTTTGGTTTGTCCCAAAATAATAGTTCAATTCTAAAAATAAATAACATTTTTACCAAAATACTCTCTCATTATTACTTAACCAACTAAGCATTTAATGAAACATTAAATGCAGAGTAAGGACAAGACTGTCATTTTATTATATAAAGTTAGTGGTAATTAATGTTTTTCTTAATCTGTGTGTTTTTTGTCTGTAGACAATAATATTGAGACGAAGGGAGTATTATTTACATTCCTATCACCTCATAAAACTGATAGGAGTGGTATCACACTTTTTTTTTATTATTTAAATAAAATATATTTTAATAAAACCATCAAAATTCTTGTCTGAATCGTCTACAAACATGTCTGGTTCGTTATCTGTATCGTGGAACAAATCGTCATAAAAATTGTCAACAACGGGGTTTACTCGAGCATTGAAGATGTAATGTCTAAAAAAATTCAAGAGATTTTTTTTCATAAAACAGATTAACCAACTAAACTTTTGTTTTAGAAACCATTGAAAAACGTTTGATTGATTGAAAACATACATTATCAAAGTTAAGTTTACAAAATCGTCAAAATGAATATCTTTGATGCATGTATATAGTCTCGTCGAACTCTTCTCACAAACGACCTATAAAATGTTTTATCCATAACCGTATGCATAAAGCTTAGTGAGTTCCTCACATATTCCACCATAGATACTGTTACATCCCAAAAATTATAAAATTTTCATTTTCAAAACCATTTAATAACTCATAAGTCATACAAAATATTCATTCCAAAAAGCCATAATCATAAATCAGAGTATCCCAAAATCATCTATCAATAAAATATCCAAGGATGATGTGCACAATCACGCATTTGCATTGCCCCGATCATCTGATGTACCTGAAGCCATGAAATCAAACTGTAAGCCAAAGCTTAGTGAGTTTCCCCCAAAATATTACACACAAAACATATAAAAGCATGCATACCGGTTCCACAGTCATTACACTGAATTATCCCTGAGCCCACATCATAAGTCCAGATTGGCCTCCCGACCTATAACTTATGTTTGGATAGCTACCGAGCCCACAACATAAGTCTGGATTGCCCTCCCGACCCTCAACTTATGTATGGATTGCTATCGAGCTTGTTGGCTATCGTACAAAGTAGTATCGCCTCAACCGAACCGCACTCAGTCGACATATGCAACAGATAAACATATAACCAACAAGGATGGGTAATCATACAGATCTACCAATTTAACAGATCACCAGCACATTGCAAAATCCTATATACAATGATACATAACACAACCTAGTACAGTGAGGAAGACTCACCTCAAGGCTCAAGAGATGACTGAAGTGATCACTGCCCCAACACACTGACTCTACAGGTCACCTATACAACAAACATACACCAAGTCTCAATCCACTACTCAAATACCTCAAATGACCTAACGTCAAACTTGGTCAAAATCAACATCAAGGGTTCAATGGTCAAAAAGTCAAAAGTCAACATTCAGCCAAATTACGCCATAACTAATAGCTCTACGCCCTGCGTAGAGCCTTAGGATGCAAAAGGGGAATTATGGGGCTACGTGTTGTTTAGCCTAAGTTACGCCATGTATAACTACGCTGATGTCAAAACTGCCCATTAAGTGCTTAATACAGAAAGACACCACGTCTAACTGTCAGATATAGGCCTAACAAATGTCCTAAGAGATAAAGTTCGAAACTTTATGCGTTTGCATGGTTTTCCAAGGCTCAAAGACAAACCCTAATCTCATGACAACTTATAAGGACCAAGAACTCAAGCATGAATGGTTGGAAATGGACAAGATCCTATTTTTATGACTTAACAACCTCAAACATGCCTAGAAAAGCAATCCACAAGGTCTAGAGTAGCTCCTACTCAAAAGGACCAAAGCAATGGAACCAAATCTTCAACAATGGGGTCTTCCTTCTATAAAGTGCACCAAAATATCACATAAGGACCGTAAATATCACTGAATAGAATTAGGGTTTCGAAAGGTATGTATCAAGGGGTGGGGGCTAATGATAAGAATGCCCTCAAGAAGTTAGAGACCTTAAATAGGGCTCACAACCCAGAAAATTAGGGTTTGGCAAGTACACGGCCACACCCTGCGTAATCAACTCTACACCTAACGTAGATCATTTTAGTCACGTGTCCACCCTCCTTCTACGCACTGCGTAGGGGGATATCCTACTCCCCGCATAGGATCAAAACACCCAAGTTCTAAGATTTTTTAATTAAAAGGAAATGAAGCATACCTGCAAGGACCGAGTGTTACACATATAAGGCATCCACATAAAATCCTTGACTCTAGAGTCGAGCATCCAAAACTCATAACCACATACATATATCATGTGCAACGGGGCCATCCCAAGAGTTCATGAACCCAACTCGACCATACGTAATAGGCCCCTCCCAACCATACATAACGGTCCCTCGCCCAACCATACCTAACATACCCAGTCCAAACTCCATTGTCCAGAGCTACATCATGGTCTTCCGTACTATTATCAGTGGCCAAATCCTGGAAGACATACAATGTCAAAGCCATACATAGTTGGAATCAAAAAGAAATTCGAACATATGATCCACCCAAAAGCAATAAATAAAACAAGAAGCATGCATTCGGGAATTAGACCAAGAGTATCAAGTCATCCAACTTGACTAAATATAATCCCTTAGGGTAAACATTCAAAAAACAGTCAATATTATCATTACCTTAACCAATCATGACACCTAGAAGTACATATAAACCTAAGACAAGACTCTATCCTTCTAGCATACCATGACACCAAGTGTCCTATACTGCACAATCATAACAAGGAGATAACCTAGCCAACTAGCACACTTGTACTCTAACAATACCTCTATCCTACCATGCAAAGGATATGTAATAGGATATGTGGCATAGTGAGAAACTCACCTGAACTAAAGAACCAGAGAAGTATAACAACACTCTGACACCTTGCACTGTTTAAACCCACGGACTTACTAACACCAAAAGAAATAAATCCTCAATCATCAACCCAATTCCTCAAAGTTTGACTCCAAGTTGAACTGGTCAAAAGTAAATGGTAAATGGTCAACAAAATTCAATGGCCAATCAAGTCAATAGCCATCACAATGTGGAGACATCTTGGCCATGTCATGGGCATGACAGGACAAAGTAGACGACATGCATGACATTACCACGTTGTAGACCGTACTCGACCACGTCGTGGGCATGTCCAGAAAAAAAATCGTGAAGCTGAACTAATGGATGCTCAAAACTTCATATCTAAAGTTTCCAACTTTGTCCATTAGAAGCTCACTCCAAGTCAAGATCTACAACCCTAAGTCCATTAATTCCTTAATATGTCCGAAGCTTGCTCAAGAACAAAAGATAGACCCAAACATGACACTTTTCTCATTTTCAAAAGACTAATGACCATTTGAGATTCACAACAAGCTCTGGATTTCCTCAAACTCCAAGAACATCCATGGAAAGGACCAAAATCATCCAAAATGAACTCAAACTTGAAACAAGAAGATCAAAGATCAATGTATGAACTTTATACCTTCAATAACTCAAAAATCAGAAAAGGGTGATGGATCGAAGCTAGCTCCTTGCTTCCTTGCACCAATATGAACTTCCTCCTTCAAGCTTCACCAAAATCCTAGAACAAGCTCTTCAATCAAGCAAATAAGCTCTCAAGCATGCATGGAGGCTAATTTTTTGAAATGAAGAGATGGAGGCTAATGGAGAAGGCTTAATCTAGTAATTAAGATGCTTAAATATGAGATAGACCCTAAAAATCAAGGGCTTGGGCTTCTACCGCCACTACGGTGGCGCACTACTTGTCACGCTGTAGTGTCCATCATAATATGCGCACAATACAAGCCATGCCATGTTGTGGCATTCCATGTGCTACATCATGGCATATGGTTTTCCTCAAAAACCATTCATTTGTCTCGTTAGGTCACCAACTGATCCATTCTGGAAAACATGTTTTATAGTTGAAGACATGTTCCACCAAATCAACGCGAAGGTTTCGATGTACCGACAAACACTCCTTCGAATGTTGGTAAATTCTCGTTTTCATTGTAGTGCCAAATCGTCTTCCACTCATCTTCTATAATCATAATATGCAATATGTTGCATGCGTACATCAGGCTACATATTCTTTTTCGCTTGCACAATCATGTCGGTACTAAGAGTATATGCCAACGTCTCTTAAGACTACCAAAAGCCCGTTTGATATCCGTGTTAGCTGATTATTAGGCCAACTTAAACTTTAATTGGTTTTCAACGTTTAGACGTGAGAATGATTTCACAAATATAGCTAACTCGGGATATATCACATCAGTAAGGTAATACTCATGCTTGTATGATGTCTTAGTTTATTTGAAACGACACATCATATGATTTCCCAAGGTAGATGTCGTCGAATATCAACGATTGGTCTGGAACATTGATGTCGTTGTCGGCACCCACTAGACCAAAAATGCATGTCATATCCAAAGAACATATGACGCCACCGCTTCTAAAATTATTGTTGGTTGTTTATAATCATCTTGCATAAATTGACTGTGCCATGTACTTGGGCACATCGGTCACCCCCAATGATACAATCATTACCACCAAGCATTTCATGGAACCCTTGTTTGTTTTCATGTGTCGTATACAGTTGGTGGATGTCACCAAGGCCCCGTTTGATAAACATCTTTTCAGGTCCAAACAGATCTTTCTGGCTGAATGGACCGGAAAGACTGTTTGATATGCACAAAAAAATAGGACTTTCCCGGTAAGATATGTCTTTCCCAGAAAGCTCCAAAACCATATCTTTGTGGCTGAATATGCTGGAAAGACAATTGTGCCCCAAACCCAACCTCTTTCTTTTTTGGATTATTAATTTCTTTTAAATAAATTTTTTAATTTCTCTTTTATTGAATTATTATTTTTTGTTTGATTATTATATATTAATAAATATTATTTTTAATATATAATAGTTATGTATTAATTGATATTATTTTATTCGATTATTAATTTCTTTTGAATAATTCTTTTCTTTTATTTCCTTTTCATGTATTAATTCAATTTTATTATATTATTATACATTCACAAATATTATTTATAAATATATAATATTTATATATTAATAAATATTACTTTATTGAATCATTAACTTATTTTAGTTAATTTTTATCATTCATTTTTATTGAATCAATTCTTTTTTTTTGAACAACACCACCATAGTCTTAATATAATTTAAAAAAAATCATCTATCCCACCACTATCGGATATAAACCGGGTCAAGAATCACACGTTGAGTTATAAAAAACAAAAATGGCTAGAAAGAATAACAATGTAATAGCAACTTGAAAAACAATAAACTAAAAGCAACTTAATCGACATTATATTTGGTTTTTTAAATGATTATTGTGTAATTTTTATTTTGTATGACAATTTGTGTATGTGTATATATATATATATATATATATATATATATATATATATATATATTAATTATTCGGCAACTTCATCCATCACAGTATAGAATAGTAGGGCAATATTGTAATTTTTTTATCATTCAACACAGTCTATAAGATGTAGAATCAAACAACATGGGTTCTTTCCCAGTCAGAAAATTTTCTCATACAATACTTCCCCAGCAACACTTTTTCAGACTGAAACTATCAAAAGGAACCTAATTGTACACTTTCTTAAGTAACGACCACGATAGAGAATAGTCACAGCTAAAGCAAACTTGTATAGACATTTATGTATTGTTCGTTCTGACATCCTCAAATACCCATCTCATGAGTCTGGTCTTATGTCGAATGCTAGTTGACAATTTACAATTGTATATTTTTTAATGCTTTAAGAATCTTTGTTGACCTCTTGCGTCAACCATTTGCTAAAAATATGAAAATCGATTTTTTATATTATCAACAATGCATAGAAATAATTCTTTCCTCATCCGGAACTAACGTCGAAATTTTTTGTAACATACACATTTTGAAATCGTGTTTTAAGTAAATAATATTATGAATATTATGTGAATTTGAATATTAAGTTCTAATAGATGGTTTTTACTAGAATCGAAGTAAAACTATGCTTAGAATCATTCAGAAAATATTGGAAATCTTATGAGATTCCAATCAAATGTCAAATGGTAAAAAAATTTAGCAAAAATATAAATTTTGGAATAAGTAAAATTTATTGTTGAAAATTGTAGATAATCTCGTTAGAAACTTGTAGGCGAAAACCTCGTCGAAATGCGAGTTATAACGAAGAGGTTATGATCAATCGAAGATTCGCGACAAAACCGGCACGGCGCCGAATGACGTAAAAAGTGAGTTTTTGATAAAAATACTTTTTAGCCTTAGTAATATAAATGAAAGTCATAGTATTCGTTAAACCGAGAAGTTCGACAAAAAGAACGCCAAAATCTGACTTCGTATGAGGAAGTTATGATTTTTTGAAGTTTCAACTTAGCAATAGACAGCTAAAAACTCGAATTTTAGATCGAGCGATTTTTAGCCGACACAACCTAAACGAGAATCAAAGGTCTCGTCATTGTTAGTACAACGGTAAAAACTCTGACGAAAACGGAGGTCGGATGAAGAAGTTATGAATTTTTAACGGATTTTCCTGTCCCGGTCTGTTAAAAATAATAATATAAAAATTAAATTCAAAATTAGGCGACGAAGTCTAAACGAAAGTTGTAGAGCGTAATTTTACCTACGCGTGCATATAAAGAACGTAAAAATGGAGCCCGTATGTGAAAGTTATGAAGTTTAGAAGATTTTGGCATAATTTCCGAGGAAATTCGCATGGATTGGAGCTGGTCACGTGATCCTCGCATGTTGATTTGACCGAGGGTGCGGTCTAATGAGCTTCCGACACGCTTCGCAGCTGTTGCTCTGTGTACGAGGTGCTGGCCCAATCCGAAGCTGGCACGTAGCCTCCTCGCATCCGAACCTCGCCGAAGCAGCCAGCTGGTCCGAGCCTCGCAACCACCTGCCCTCTTCTCATTGCCTCAGATCCGAGCCTTCGGACCTCCTCCCCTATAAATAGCAGCCATGCGAGCCTTCCTGGGTAGTTTGAGAAATTTGTCACTTTTTACCCCTAAACTTATATTTCTTCTACTTCCACTTCCCCCGAAGCCCCGGTACTAATTCCAAAGCCCGAAGCACCCCCCGAGACTCCCGAGAAGCCCGATTTTTTTTTATCTTTTCGGTTTTGAAGCTCTACCTTCGCAGAGCTCGGTTATCAAGAAAACTCCCAGTTTTCAACGAAAAAAGTGATATTTAGAGCCGAAGTGCTACCCAAATTAAAATTTTAACCCCCGGTTATTTCACGGTGAGTTTAATATATATGAACAATTGTATGTTATGTGTTATATGTGCTACGTGTTTTTCAGTGTTATTATTCTGGGATATTTTTTTTCGGGTTATTTTTATTCGCTATTTTTAATAGCAAATAAATACCTTTGACCATGTGATCAGTGAAAGGATTTAGATTCACGTTGGTACTGGTATGTAGCCTCTGGCCATGTAGAACATGTCTCCATAAGAGAATGAAATCTATTCTATGGTATTAGCAGAAGGTTAGACATGCTAGAAGCCTGGAATCTACTAAAATGTTAATCCAAAGTTGTATGTCTTCTGTGCCATTTGGGCCAAAGCTTTATTGATGTATATCAAACATGGAAATTGTTATGTCTCATTGATTGTATATCTTTAAATCAAATTAATGATTGATATGGAATGTTTGTCACATGATTCACATATGCCATTGTTGTTCTTTGTTCCTCTTTGCTTCTGCCATATTAAAGTATATATATGGTATAACGTTATATTGTATCTATTATTGAACTCACTAAGCGTCACCGCTTACCCTCTCAATGTTTAACAAATTGCAGGTGATAAACATCCAGTATAGTTATATACTGGTAGAAGATTTTTGAATACTTTGAAACTATTGTATCGATACAAGCTTATGAATAGTTTGAAACTATTGTATTTTGCACTCCCATATGTATAAACTATAAGTTATGTAATATATAACACTATAAAATAGTCAGTTTGTATCCAGTAGTTGGTAACCTCTTTATCAATGTAAAATATTGTTTTTTTACGAATATGCAAGTAGCATGTTTTGGAGTAACTATATTGTTAAATATGAAAGTTTGGGTCTTTCATAAATACGAAAGTTAAGGTCTTTCATTTTTCAACGTAGAGTACATCATCGTTAAAGTAGTCATTCATAAGTTGGTTGTGTTCGACTTCACGATTTCTCCGTAATGTAGGATTTATAATTTTTCGAATTCCAAACTCATTTTCTTGTAGATAAGCTAGTGTTATTCGCATGACACCCCCCATAAATGTTATTTCTTGCAGTACCGACGTATCCGACGAGAAAGAATTTTATTATTTGTATAAAATATTTGGCATTTCAAAACCTAAATGAGAATATCCATTTTTTAATCTTCCTCCTTTTTTTAATTATGCAGCCAGACCAGATTTTGGACTATTTACGTTTAGAGAGCCTATTCTACCAAACATATATGAATCAAAAAACTAGACTCCCTTGTATATCATTCGTGTAATTTACCATATAAATTAATAACATTTGGAGTGATCTTATATATTATCTATTATTTCAATAAATAAGGATTAAAATTTTTTAAATAGATGAATAAGTATGATTGTTTTAATTTGACGAAACAAAAACAAATAATTGAGGGTACGAAGCCATAATCACAAAAATGACAAGTGAAGAACTAAGCAACGGTTCATGTTTCTCTTCTCTCTTGTTGTCCTTGCCTGTTTCACTTTTTTTTTTTTGACATTGACATTTCTCCCACATAATTTATTTTATTTCTAAAGCTTTTAAATTTTATTTTTGCTTAGGCTAGTGGATATATATATATATATATATATATATATATATATATATATATATATATATATATATATAGAACAATCCAATTATCAATAAAACCTGTAACAAAATTAAATATAAAAGTCAAAACATTAAACAAAATTTCAAAATAAATAGGACCAAAATGAAGAATAACTAAATATTTCAATTTATACTAATTAAGATAACAATCAGACATATTTTAAAGAATTGTCCTAAATTATAAATTTTCAAAAACTTATTTGAATACAACATTAAATTTTTATTGTTAAATTTATTGTAACCGTTTAAATTAATACTTTAATTCATATATATGTTTAACTCTGGATAACATAACATACAACTGTCCATGGATGAACACTGGTTGTCTCAAAAAGTCTCGCATTTAAAAAAAAATCCCGATGAACAGTTCCGAAATTTCGAGCAAAAAAAATCATTTTTTATTTAAATCTAAAAAAATTTAAACAAATACAGTGATTATGAACTATATATAATATTAGGGCATGAAAACATACATTATATTGAAAAGCTCTAATATTAAACACTTTGAAAAGAGACATTTCGGACATAAATAAAGGCATTTATTTTGAATTCTTTTTTTGAAATTTGTAGATCAAATAATGAAGAATAACTAAATAGTTCAGTTTATACTAATCAAGATAACAATCAGACATATTTAAAGAATTGTCGTAAATTATAAATTTTCAAAAACTTATTTGAATACAACATTAAATTTTTATTGTCAAATTTATTGTAATTGTTTAAATTAATACTTTTAATTCATATATTTTTAACTTTGGATAACACAACATACAACTGTCCATGGATGAACACTAGCACGTCTTTTGTTCATATTCCTGCGCAGTTAAGAGAGAAATTGTCCCCAAGGAAACCACTTGTGTCTTTCTTGGATATGCTCAGTCCGGGTATAGACGCTATGACGTGAAATCCAAGAGACTCGATGTATCCTTGAATGTTCTCTTTAATGGGGGCGCTTCTTTCCTTAACCTAATTAATCAGCCCCGGGGGAGAATGATGATGGAGATGTATTGCGGCCTTCTCCTGTTCATCATTGTTCCACTAGCTAGGATAAAATTATAAGATGTCCCTTGCATTATTACAACCTTCTTTTTTGATGTCAAAGACCAGAAGCTACGCGAAAATTTTCATTGGATCTCGGTTGTTCTTAACAGCGATGGCTATTCATTTAAGTCTTCGGGTAGCACCACTAGACCTTCAACAAGTCTTCACATGATGAATTTGAACTCAACATATATTGAGAAATGTTTTCTCAGGATAAAGCATAGGCGCCCAGGTTCTTGATTATTACCATTCGTCCATCTAAGTTAAGAGAACCCCTTTTTGTTTGATATGATGACTTGAAAAGAATCAAGAGTTTGGACAAAACCATGGCCATGCAGGAGAGTTTCTGCTTCTGCAAAGTTTGCATCTTTGATCCCTAGAAGGGATCTCTGTTCAATTCCACATGACAGCACTATTTCCATCTCTTATGACCCCAG
>NC_056624.2:223092667-223130167 GCF_002870075.4 Lactuca sativa
AGTAGCTTTTGCACATGGTATGAAGATGCGCTAATAATAATAGATTTTCCACCCACTATTTGTCTAAAAAACATGTCAACTTCGACATTACCAATAACTTTTATCTATACATAAAGATAAAGATTAAAGAGTTTCACTTAATTAAGTCACAATACTCGACCAAAAATGTTTATATACATTGATTGGGTGTAAAGTATATAGCTTAAAGGAGTCCGGGAAGTTTACAAAATTCAGTCGTTAATAATAATATTGATTGATGTGCACTGAAATTGAAAATTTGGGTGTTTGTTTAGGAAAAAGAAATGAGGTTATTTTATGCACTTTGTTTATGTTATGTCGTGTTCACTTTCCGTTACTTTATTCAGCTGAGCACCACCACTTGGATTATTTTTGTTTCAAAGTGGGTGCCAAGAATCTTAGACCCCGCTGCCGCTAGCTGCGTCTATCGATTTCACTTTTTGACTTGTAAATTCCAATCTATCTAATCTTATAATAATTGAATGAATCTACACACATATTCCTATTTTACAACTATTCTTCACATGATGATTTGAAATGGGTAAAAATGTATTTGATAACTTGACGAAAATACCCTTCCAGCCTTACCTTTTACATGGTTTGAAAATAAACCACAGGAGTCGGGATACAAACAATTTCAAGATAAAAAAGACGGTTAAACAATAACCCATGTCATAACAACAAACAAAAGTAGGGGTAAATGGATCCGAAATTGGATCCGGTGAAAACGAATCCGGTAACTTAAACGCTAAACAGAGAGCAGTACAGTACAAGCGATAATCAAAATTCAAAACCCTCTTCTCTCTCCTTGAAAAAAAAAAAAAAAAAAAAAAAAAAAACGCTAACCGGATTCATCTTCGCCGGATAACCAATCACCGATCACCATTTTCATAATTAAACCAATTTTAACCGGATTCCTCCTCCTCCTGGCTTTCCGACGAAGGGCATTTGATAAGCCCCAATATGTTAATAACCTCCGCCATGTCAGGCCGGTTGGAAGGCACTTGTGACGTACAAATTAACCCTAATTTCATCACCGGAATTACTTCTTCAGCCGGAAACTTCCCTTGTAGCCTTTGATCAATACATTCATCCACCCTTCCTTCTTCAAGAGCCCCACGAACCATATCACAAAGTATCACCACATCATCCTCCATGTACTCCACCGGTCTCCGCCCAGTCACAATCTCCAGAACCAAAACCCCAAATCCATAAACATCGCATTTTTCAGTAATCTTCACCGTTTTACAAGCAAACTCCGGCGCCATGTACCCCAAAGCACTCTGAATTTTGCTGCTTAGAACATACCGATCCAGCATCGGTAGGAGCCTCGCAAGCCCAAAATCAGCAACTTTCGGCTCACCCAAACCATCAATTAGCACATTACTGGATTTCAGATTGTAATGTATGATATTAAGTTGATGTAAATGCGCCATACTTTTAGCAATCCCTAAAATGATATTGAATCTTTCGTTCCATGTAAGGGAGCTTCTGTTCCCATCTTCATCTTCTCCCTCATGAAGATGCTTGTAAAGATTCCCGCCAGAAACAAATTCATATATCAGGAGTTGCAATGATGGAGTCCAGTAATACCCTTCAAGAGCAACAAGATTCGGGTGATGAATCTTTCCAAGTTTCTTAACCTCTCTCTCGAAATCTTCTTGAGATTTCACAAGGCTTGAGACTGTAAGCTTTTTGATGGCAACCGATCGACCATCTCCAAGAACAGTTCGGTAAACCGCCCCGAACCCACCGCGCCCAAGCTCGCAGTCCTTGTTTAACAGTGCGTGTGCTCCTGTACTGAAGTCGGGGTCACCGGAAAACATCACCAGCTTGCCGGAATTTGTGTCGGTGGTGGGGGAACTGCTGAAGTCGCCACCGGATAATGGAATGGCGGCGGCTGACCGGGACATGGAGGAACGGACACGAAGATTGAGAACAGTGATGAAGATGATTCCGATGACAATGAAGGCAGCTGCACCAATGGCAATGAGGGCAGAAATGGAAAGAAGTATTCTTTTGTGTGTGAGAGTTGGAGGGATTGTCTCAGGGTCTGTTCCTGTTGAGTTTGGGTTGAGGACGATTGGTTTTGGAAGGACAGCAGGGCAGCTTTTGTTGACTGCAGCACCACAAAGAGTTGGGTTTCCGGCGACTGAGGAGGGAGATATGGTGTTGAAGAAAGCTCCGGCTGGTAGTTCACCTTGTAGTTGATTGTGTGAGACATTGAAGGAGACAAGATGGACGAGATTTGCTAATGGTTTAGGTAGGGTTCCAGTGAGTTTGTTGAAAGAGAGATCTACATACTCAAGATCACTGAGTTTTGCCATTGCTACAGGAATTTGCCCAGAGAGATTGTTTCGTGATAAAATCCTGCAAAAATATCATAATAGATTATCAAATCGTCTTTGCAATGAAAAGATCTAGAAAGAAATTAAGAGAGAAGATGGATGATGTTGATCTTACAGTGAAGTTAGGGATGAACATGTGCCAATGGAGCTTGGAATGTTACCATCAAGGGAGTTTCGTGATAGTATCAGATCCTTCAGGGAAGTTGCTCCTCCTATTTCGTGAGGAATGCTTCCATTCAACTGATTTTCACTCAAATCAAGAAAATCCAAAGCCTTTAGCTTCCCGATAGTTTCTGGGATTTCCCCCATCAGTGCATTCTTGGATATATTCAAGAATCGCAAGCTGGTAAAGCTCCCAATTTCAGATGGGATTTCACCAGACAATGCATTGTGGGATATATCAAGAACTTGAAGATTCTGGTGTGAGATATCAATGGAGGAAGTAAGAGCACCATAGATGCTTCCAGTCAGCTTGTTCTCTGAAAACAGAATGTTTTGTAGCCCTATCTGAAATACCCAGGTAGGAAGAAACCCTGTGAGTGAGTTCCGACTCACATCTAAGCTCTCAATGTTTTGGCAATTGACCATTGACGCTGGTAAGCTCCCAGAGAAGCCATTGTTGGAAATATTCAGTGCTTTTAAAGAAAGAATATTACCAATGGCGTTTGGGACAGCGCCAGAAAACATATTGTTGGAAAGATCAACAGTTTGAAGCCTACCGAGTTCCCCGATCCATTCAGTGACCTCGCCAGTGAACAAATTGCTGTGAAAATTTAGATTATTACACAAAGAAAGCTGCTGCAATGTGGTTGGTAGAGCCCCAGAAAAGGAATTTTCACTCAAATCAACAGATCTCAACAGCGCACAAGCTCCAATTTCATCTGGAACTTCACCGGTAAACTGGTTCTTTCTCAACCTAATTTCCCTCAGGTTATACAAACCTTCGATCTCCTTCGGAATCTCACCCTCCAAAAGATTATCAGAAAGATCAAGTGATCTAAGTCCATGCAAGGACCAGATACCTGAAGGTAATAGGCCTGAAAACTGGTTGGATGAAAAGTTGAGGGTACCAAGAGATGAACATGAAGCCAAACTATCTGGAATTTTGCCCGAAAACTTGTTATTGGCTAAAGAAATTGACCTTAAGGACCCACATTGCTCGAAAAAATTAGAAGGAACTGGTCCAGAGAAACCGTTTCCACTCAAATCAATCACCCGAAGGCTAGCAAGTTGGGCGAGATTGACTCCTATGCTTCCTGTAAGATTGTTCTTAGCCAATGATAACTTGGTAAGAAACTTTAACTGCATCAGGCCACGTCCCATCTTTCCCGAGAGCCCAAACCCATCAAGAACAAGGTCAGATACCCTGTTAGATCTAGGGTTACACCGAACGCCTTTCCATTTACAGGGACTATCATCATCTTCGTTCCAAGAAGCCAATTTACCATCTGGATCTTGAAGGTCTGCCTTGAACACGATCAAGCCCAGCACATCATCATCCAGAGTTGGATTCAATGATTTCACAGTAATAACATGAGCCAATAGCAAAAACAGACAGATACTAAGCAACTTTCTCATTTCAATGGCCCAAGCTTCAAAACAGAGCACACAATTGCTAACAAAACCTAACAAACTCACCGCATTTTACGGAAACAAAGCGAAGACAAGGATAGACCCGGAAATATATCAACTTTATACAAACAACACACGATATGTCTGAGTGCCGTTAACAATTTTACTTCCTTAACAGAAAGAATTGCAAGCGAAGATGACGGAGAAAGGAAAATGATGTGAGGATTCAGGTAAAGAAGAAAACTAAACGGTTTACCTACAACAAAAAACAAATCCACCCGCAAAGTCACCGAAGAAAATGTCAGAGGAGAATTTCAAGTGTTTTTCGTTACCGGAAAGTAAACGGTAAAGGCGGAGATGAGGATTCCGGCCGCCGTGGGGCAGCGCTCTCTTTTCTCTCTAGGTTTTTCTCTTTCTCACTCAAGCACTGATATTCTCTCTCAGACAGAGTAAATACATAACTTTATTTAGGCAAAGAGATTGAAGGGGGGAAGGACGTGGGGCCCGTATATTTAGGAGTGGACACGCGTTCATACGCCAGTGGGTAAGAGTGAGCTGTCTTACACGTAGGCGTTAAGGTGGGTTGGGGTCTTATATAAAAGCTGAGCAAAATATAAGGGATCCAGTGGTAATATGTATGTAAGTTGAAGGGTGTAAAAGTAAGTGACAACGTATTTTTTGTGTTTGATGTTTGACAACCATGTGGATAACATAAATTTCTCGTATTGTTTAACTGTAAAGAAGTTTAACAATTCAAAAATCAAATATGATTAAAAAAACTCATACTATCAAAATAATAATGTATTTTTTTAATATAATAATGTGACTAATTTATAAGATTGTATGTTCCTTTTTTAAGTATTATGATTTTAGTTTTTTTAACACTTCAAAAGTTCGAAAAAAGATTAAAATCCAACCATAAAGCATTCTATCATTTTTAAGTAACCAAATACAAATAAATAAATACATAAAAAGAATCCAATTAATGTCTTGTTAAGGTTTTCCAATTCATTACATTCTATTGGATTTAATTACATACTGTATTGTTAAGAAATATTTATAACAATACATTTATTATGAAGTACCTACTTTTCAAGTGGAGTGTAGTTATTGTATGGTTTCTTCAGTTATGTATCAAACAAGTAATTTAGCATGCATGTATTTATCAACTTGAATATCCCAATTAGATTTTAGTATTTTATTTCTAATTTAAATGGAACTATAAAATACATGTGGATAAACTGAAACATGAATCCAATGGTAAAAACAATCGAAAAGGGTTACTGGTTATTAATCACCCCTAGAAGAAATTGTTAGATGATATAGTATTTAATATCTAAATTGCTTGTCATATAATTAATACGTTTATGAAAAAGAAGTAAAGAACTGGTTTTTACGTTTTAATCATTAATCAACATTAATAAAATCTGATAAATAAACTTACTGATATCAAAGATCCTATTTTTATGATTAACTTGATTAAATAAACATGAATCATATGATTAATACGTTATTTTTTGGTCAAATACAAACAATATTAATGTACTTTACGTCAACTAATGTAATGTATCTTTTATCAAAATTGTAAAACATATTTGATTATATTGTTGTGAAAGTGATACACTTCAAATCTAAACCCAACAAAAATTTATAATTATTTTTTTGATAAAGATGACAAAAATATTACTTCAAATGAATTAAAAAAATATATATGTTAACATTATGTATTTAAAATTCAAAAAGAAAAAAGAAAAAAAGGTTTTAGATGTTATTACTATGTACATTTAACATTTATTTTGTTTTTGTTCATATTATCTCACCACTTAATAGTTAGGAGTTGTTTGATATTTGTTAATTGGATCAAATATAATTGAGTCAAAGTCTGAATCATACATAATCATGAATCTGATCAAATAATAAACTTATCAATGAACCATGATTAAATCAAAGGCTTCTAACTATGTATCAAACAATTTGAGTCTCAATGACCATATTAAATTTGCTATCGTAAAAAATATCAAATAGCATCTTAGTGTCATGTGGTTCGAAGCAGCACCGTCTCACTTAAACATGATTTATTCTACGTATGGTTATGGTGACTCATATTAAAAAAAAAAAAAAAAAAAAAAAAAAAAAAAAAAAAAAAAAAAAAAAAAACTGGCATGAAATTTTAGGTATGATATGATTATGTGGTGAGTGAATAGTGATCATTAAATGAGGTAAGATGGGAAGATGTAGGGGTAGGTGATGTAATTAAAGAAAAGTTATGCGATAGCTATTCACAATGACAGACTTTTGTTTTTTTGCATTTTGACCCTTTCTTTTCTTCAATATTTGCAGTCACTGGTCCCCACATTTTTTAACTTTTTTCTTTAATCCCGTTTTTATTAAATTTCACAAAGTAATAAATCTGTTACGAGTCACTACTTTACTAATTTCTAATAATAATTTTTAATGGCTGTGCTTTGGCGCGCCACAGCTAGCTGATAAGCTAGCTTATTTTTTGAACTTTTTTATGTTGTCGTGTTTGGTAAGCCAAAAAGTAACTTATAAGCTAGCTTTTTGAAAAACTACTTAGACTAGCTTTTTAGGAGCTTTTTTTAAAATTTCCAAATATACCCCTTAATTAATTATAGAAACACATACTCTCACATATTCTTTTATGTGATTTTATATATTTCAGCTAGTTTTACCAAACGTCATTTTTTATCAGCTAGTTGTTCAGCTATCAGCTAGCTTTTTATTTAACAGCTAGCTTTTCAGCTATTACGTCAAACATAGCCTAAATGCCGCGGAGGTTTATTGACGATGGAAGTCAAATCGATACTTAAGGAAGATTAGATAATCTGGGCATCATCTCAAGAGTTTAAAATAACATTTGTAACAGTTTTTTCATTAATTTTTTCTTGGTTCCATATTTGGATTATGTCGATAGCAATATAAATTTTTTTTAACGGTAAATACGAATATATAGTAAACTAAATTAATCCACCTATGTCCATAGTAGGACTAGAACTCTCAACCTCAAGTAGGGACGGCTACACCGAATACCACTGGGCTATAAGCCTTTTGATAGCAATATAAGTAGATGTTATAGGTTCAACTTACTTATCTACTAATTTAATATTTTTAAGGATTTTTACTACTATTTTCCCTTACTAAGTTACTAATCACTTGCGGCTAACCTATCGTCGGACCCGCACAGCTGAAAATTCATTTTTCTCCTTAGGATAATAACTTAAAAAGATAATATATTTTTTGATTTGTACACATTTAGTCACTGACTTCTTTTTTCGTCCACATTTACCCCTTAAACTTGTTAAACTGTACACATTTAGTCATTATGACCGACTACTCATTTAGTTCTTATGACCGACTACTCCAGGTTAGCCGATAAAAATGATTTAATATAATAACATATTTCTCACTTTGTACACATTTAATCCTTAATATTTTTGTACACGTTTAGTCCTTAATATTTTTTTGTTGCAAAATAAGTCATTTTTGTTTTTGTATTCATTCAGTACTTATGAATAATTTTTTTAGGTTTTCCTCACGACATCTTATGTGGGATAGCCATATGGTGGTAGGATAGGTTGAGGTGGTCCTGCTATATGTTGTAGGCCAAGATACCTGGTGCGGGCCGACTATAAGTTATAGGCACGAAGACTCGAGAAGAGTTGTTGGGTTAAGGCGGCATGCCAACAATGTTGGAATAGTGTCTAAGGCTGTAACTATATTAGGCAAGTATTTGATCCGGTTGTGCATGGTCCTTTTGGGTTGCCTTCACCATAGCAACTTGATAGGATGATTTAATAAGAGAGAGTAAATATTATTAATATATTATGGGAATAATATAATGAATAATATATTGTTATTTGATTAATATAAGTCATAGAATTAATTAGAATTAATTTGGTGACTTAAAGAGATTAATTAAATAAAGGGGTATAAACTGTCAATTGTTTGATAGTTAAACTTTGGACTGTAAATCCATTTGGATATGGTATGGACGAATTCTAAGAGATTTAGGATAGCTAAAATCGTCCATATGATTATCTTAGGAATGGATTTGGATAGCCTTAAGAGAAGATTATCTGATAGGGACTTATCTGTAATCCTTAAGGAGCCTACAAGTATAAATAGACCCTATGGTTGATAGAATTCGACACTTGACCAAAAGTAAGGAACCTCTGGTCGAATTCATTCCCTCTCCTCTCTCCTAAATCATCTTCATTGCTATTGGTGTTTGTAAGCCATTAGAGGAGTGACATTTGTGACTCTAGAAGCTCCAAGACAACAAGGTCAACAAGGAATTCAAAGGTATGATTCTAGATCTGTTCTAATGTTGTCATTTAGCCTAAATAGTTATTAGAAGTCTTGGATTCAAAGCATGTTTAATTAGAAAGCCTAGATCCGAGCATTAGGGTTTTGCATGCGCACATAGGAAAGTTCTTATGGCTAAAACCCATCAAACAAACCTTGGGTATTCCGGTCCGATGACTGATTGGATCTGTTGCATGTTGGGATTCCAGTCCGATGACTGATTGGGCCAAGGTATTCCAATCTCATGAGTGTGGGTTCGTTATGCATGATAATATGTTTGTTGTATCGGGTATTTTGGGGGAAACTCACTAAACTTTGTGTTTACCCAGTTGTTTATGTTTTCAGGTTCTATCGTTGGTCGTGGGAAGGAGAATGCATGATTGTACACACTCATCAACAATACTGAGGATTTTGCGTTTCTCATATTACTCTGATTTTCGATAAATGTATTTTTGAATAAACGTTTTTTCTTAATAGTGAAATTATAATTAGGGAGTTTTGTCTTATTTAAAAATGAAAATTTTTTGTTGTGACAAAAAGACATTACACATAAACATCAACAACCCCACACACTTCATCAATGATTGTCCCACGTAAGATGTCGTGAGAAAAACCTAAATAAAACATTCATAAATACTAAATGTGTACCAAAACAAAAATTACTTATTTTGAAACAAAAAATATTAAGGACTAAATGTGTACAAAAATATTAAGGACTAAATGTGTAGAGAATAAGAAATATATTACCCTATTAAGTCATTTTCCCGGCTAACCTGGAGTAACCAGTCATAAGGACTGAATGTGTACATTTTAACAATTTGAAGGGGTAAATGTGGAAAAAAAAAACTCAGTGACCAAATGTGTACAAATCGAAAAATATATTACCCTTTTAAGTCATTATCTCTTTAGTTTTTTCACATATCATTGAGCTTTTCGATAAGTGTCATCTTGTTCTCCATCCTTGTATCAAAAACCTAACAAGACAAAGAGGTTCTAAATACTTTTTCACTAGTACAAAATTATCTTTTGGTGACGATTTCTAAAAAAAGGTATGTGTCAGATTTCATATTTTTCATCACTAAATGTACAAACTAATTCACATGATTGTTTTCACGACAGATTACTCAAAACGCATCATCATTGTAAATCAAAATTCACACATTAACATCGGTTTTACATAAGAATAGTGACAAGTAGTACAAAGATCGAAAACAATGGCCAAATGTCATCTTTAATGACCGGTTTTTTTATTTGATATATATCTTTACCTTGTGATGACTATTAAGTGAGATGTAAAGACATATAAGATGACAACTATTAGTGGTATTACGTTAAATACCCACATATTATTAGATGAAGATAGCTTATGATTAGACGAGTTGTGAACTAATGTAAGAGTATGAATGCATGGTTAGATGTCAGTGGTATTATGATAAATACCAACAAATTATTAAATGAATGCTTAGTTTAAGTACTTAATTAATTAAGTGTTTGATTGATAGTGAAAGATTTCTTAATGAAATGATATGATAGAATGTGTATGTGCCAAGTAGTATGGAAAACTAAGTGACAAGTTAGAGACATATAAAATGAGAATAGTTAGAGATAGAGAGAACGAGAACATAAGAGATAGAGATAGAGAGAAGGTGAAGAGTTAGAGATAGAGAGAAAGAAAAGAGGTGGAGATAGAGAAAACGAGAAGAGATAAAGATAGAGAGAAGGTGGAGTGTTACATACAGATATAAGGATGAGAGTTAGGGTATAAAGAGAACGAGAAGAGATGGAGATAAACAGAAGGCAAAGAGAATGAGAAAATATATAAATTGAGAGAATGAGAAGAGCTAGAGATATAGAGATAACGATAATAAACATAAATAAAGAGAATGATAGGAGTTAGAGATAGAGATAGAAAGAAAATGAGAAGAGATAGAGATAAAGAGATTGAGAATGGTTGGTGATAGAGAGATAATGAGAAGAGATGGAGATCTAGATAGAATGAGAAGAGATAGAAATACAGAGAGAGATAAGGACATTGAGTAAATGAGTAGAAGGTGAAAGTAAAAGGTATCCAATCTAAGTAATTTGTGAGGGATTATAAGTAGTGGATCCGCAAGGGATCATTGTAATCCACAAGGGATTATACATAGAGGATCCGCAATGAATCATTGTAATACACAAGGGATAATATGTCGAGGATCAATAAGGGGTCATTTTAATATGCAAGGGATTATATGTCGAGGATCTGTAAGGGATCATTGTACTTTGCGGGGGATTATATGTCGAGGATTCGTAAGGGATCAATGTAATCCTAGAGGGATTATATGTAGAGGATCCGTAAAGGGTGATTGTAATATGTGAGGGATTATATGTAGAGGATTTTTAATGGATCATTGTGATTCATGAGGGATTATATGAAGAGGATTTTTAAGGGATCATTGTAATCCTCGAGGGATTATATTTAGAGTATCCGTAAGGGATCATTGTAATCTGCAATGTATTATATGTAGAGGATCTGTAAAGGATCATTGTATCCGTGAGGGATTACATGTCGAGGATTTGTAAAGGATCATTGTAATCCGTGAGGGATTATATATAGAGGATCCATAAGGGATCATTTTAATCCATGAGGGATTATATATAGTGGGTCCATAAGAGATCATTGAATTCCACGAGGGATTCATGTAATGAAATGTGGCTGAAGGATTCGCGAGGGATCAAAGTGAGTGGCTTGAGTCTGTATGATTATACATTAGTAAGGTTTTAAGGCTTGGGGTGTAGCTATGAGCGTAGGGCTTCATGCCACCTTTTTGTGGATATAAAGTTCGTCGGAAACGGACTTAGAACGAAGAAGTTATAGTACTTCGAAGTTGTTGGCAGAATTGGTCCCTGAATGGAAAGGTTTGCATTTTAGCACATGCATGCAAGGTGGAAGCCAGGTGAGTACGCCCATCGTAATCGGGGGTACGCCCAACGTAGTGTTGAATAATGAACCGCGGGTGCTAAAGACGTTCGCCCAACGTACGGGGATTACGCCCAACGTACGTCCAGGATCTCCAAACCCCTAATTTTTAGGGTTGGCTCACTATTTAAAGCACCTTAAGTCCAAGGGGGTGCGCCTCCCTTTCATTCTCAAAGCCTTAAACCCTAATTTTGAGTTATAGCTTCATCCAAGAGTGTTGTGAGCTTTGTGGGTGCATTTTAGGTGGTTTTTGGTGCATTTCAAGAAGATGGAACTTGTTGCAAAGATAGGAATCAAGGAGGAGCTTGTGGATCTGGCTTTTGGGACTCATTCTCAACTTGATGAAGGTATAAAGCTTTGATATTGATCATTCATCTCTTAGATCTACCATTGTGAGTTTTAGTTCATTTTGGTCCTAAGGATGAAACTTTATGGTTAAAATATGATTCTTAGGCTTGGAGCTGCCACTCTCAGCCTTAAATGAGTCCCTAAGGTAGAAAGTTGTCATCTTGGAGGTCTTAGTGGGTTCATGCATGAGTTAAGACCATTTCCATGGAAGTAGATTATCAATTTTGGAGTTTGAGCTTATGTGGGGCATGTAAAGCCATCAAGTAATCAACTTTATGGTTTAATACGTTGAAGAGGACTTGGATCTGTAATTATAGCTTCTGAAGTATGGTATTAAGCACTTAATTGAAAAGTGGCTTAACAGAGGAGTACGTTGGGTGTACATGCAGGTACGCACAACGTAAACTCCATTCAGCCAGTACGCTTAGCGTACAGAAGAGTACGCCCCGCGTACTCATCAGTTTTGGGTTTGGTGTGTTTTGGGCCTCAGGCTGGGCCAAGCAATGGACTTTGTGTTTTGGGGCCTTGTTGGTCCATCAAGTTTTGGGATTTATATTTATTTGTGGAGGCCCATTATGGTTACGAACCCAATTTGGAAATTGGGCCATTAAAAGGACTTATGGACATTATAGTAACGAGCTTTTGTTTTGGGTTGGGCCTTAGTTTTGGATCATACCGGACCAGGGATAGAACTGTCATTTTACCCCCATGCATGGATTAAGGATTATAGTATGGGACCTAATTGCTACTTGGGTATATTGGTTGGTAGTGACAACTCGGGAAGCTGACGAGGCAGCAACTAAGGAAGTCATGCGGGAAGCTTCTACAGTGTGAGGTGTGGTATGATAGTTATCTTTATGCTAAGTGGTATGCTAGTGATTTTATGATAGTTGGTATGCTTGTTGTGTAGAGGTGTGTGACATTTTTATGCAGTGATATGTGGTAGAGATAGTTTTTACAGCTGATGGTAGAGATAATTGTTGGATTAATGTCTAAGTCCATAACTATAATTGGTAAGACTTGACCCGACCCGGCATGGTCCATTTGGGTTGCATGGCATCATGCATTTGGATAGACTATAATGAGAGAAATAACACTTAAGGTTTGTTAGTATATTATAAGTTCTAATATATTAATAAGGTTATTTAATTAGTATTGATCAAGAATTAATTTGGAATTAATTAAGTGATCAAAAGGAGACTAATTAAATATATGGGTTGATTGTGTAAATCATTCATTCTTATATATGTGGGCTTGTGATCCAAGATTCCTTATGTTGGACTAAGTCCATGGGTGACCCATGGATACTCCATGGAGGTTAAAATCCATGGAGCATAAGGAATAGGTAAAGTCATGAGTTACATGGTGTAACCCTAATAGCCACCATATAAAATAATCCCATGGATCAAGAAATCGTGCACAATGTTTGTGTGAGGGTTAAACGATTTCATGGAGTGTTCAAGTTTCTCTCAAGTTATTCCAAGTGTATTTGGTGTTGTGTGAACCATTTGAGGTGTCACACTTGAGGCACTAGGCACTCAAGCTTCATGAAGACTTTCTGCATGAAAGAGGTATGTATTCTATCTTGTTATATTCATTGTTTTGTATGCTAGATTAGGATAATACCTTGGATGTTCATATTTGTATGTATAATAGAGAAAACATAGATCCAAGGTATTTAGGGTTGCATGTACACTTAGGAGTGTTAGAATGCTCAAAACCCAACAGTGGTATCAGAGCCACGGATTGTTTTTTGTTATATTGATGCAAATATTTTATTTTCAAAGTTGAAAAAAAAGGAAAAAAAAAACATGAAGTTTGTCAAATTTTAAGATAATTACTTGTTCTTGTGAAAAACTAATTATTTGTAAAATTTGAATAATTTGTTTTATGAGTTGAATTAGGTCAAATTTAATAAAAGATATAATGATATGATTATTTTATTAGTTTTAAAAGTTTGATCTAAAGAGTTTTATTTTTTGAAACCTCCATAAGTTATGGATATGAAAAGGTTTAAAAAAAATTAATTCAAAGTTTTTATGGAGTTACAAAATTTGGTGTTAATGTTTTAAAGAATTTCATAACTTATTCTTAAGTTATGGAACATGAAAAGTTTCATCATAAAACAAACATTTAACTCCATAAGTTATGGATTACCAAAAGTTTTATGTTTCCTTGTTTTATGAGTTATGTTTTAGATTAATGAAAAATATGTGTTAGATGTTTTCAATCCAAATTAATCTAAGAGTTGATTCTAAAATGTGTTTTTGTAACTTGTCCTCAAGTTATATGAAAAGTCACATTTAAGTTTCATAAAACTCATAAATGTTGGCAAAGGTTACAAAATGAAGAGTTTAGGTCTAATTAAATGGTTTTATGACTCTATAACTTGTCCTCAAGTTATGGAGGAACAAGAGTCTCTTCATTAATAATAAATAAAAAAAAGTTAACCTTAATTAATTCCATAAGTTATAAAATAAAGAAAAGTTAATTCTTTTATTAGTTTAAAGTCTTCCATAACTTGTCCTCAAGTTATGGAACTTGAAGAGTTTTTGGATTAAAACTACTTTAAACTCATAAGTTATGGAATTAATTAGTTTTGAATAGTTTCAAAACTTGCCCTCAAGTTTTGGAATTTGAAAAGTCTTCACTTATAAATACTTTAATTCCAAGTTAGCCCTTAGAATTTTAAAAGTTAAAATTCAACCCTTATACTTTATAATATTATAAGTTAATAATATTTATATATATGTATAAGAGTAAAGTCAGTCTTACCGTTAGTAGGCCTCATTCACGAAGTCGGTCTATAAGGGGGGTATAAGGTTACTGCCTATAAAATGGCAGTTTAATGGGTGTCCACTCTCACCCACCGCTTCCTTGATCGGTGGAGGGTCGTTAGCCGAACGGGTAGGACAAGGACTAGAATTCTCCCTTCATTAAAAGTATTAATGATAAATACTAAGTAACTAAACTCTTAATAATACCCAATCTTAGTTACTTAGGAAAATGTGAATAAGGTGCTAATCCATGAAATTACACTTTGCACTTTGTTTAAGTCGGTTAGTGGAGCGTGTGTGGTTAACCGGCACACTAACTCGTATTTAACAAGGTAGGCAAAGGGTAACTTAATGTTTATCATAGTATCGATGGAGCGTGCGTGGTTAACCGGCACATCGATTGAAGGGTAAACACTTAAGGGTACCAAGTAATTTGCATGGTTACTTTACACCTTATTTTGTGATCCTCGGCATCCCAGTCACAAAACCTGAAGGGCACACTCGAGATTGAAACATGCCATTGAACAATTCAATGAATATCAAAGATCTAGGAGTTTCAAAACCAATTAAAACCTAATAATACATTTCGTTTATCTTGGTGGAAATTGGTGAATCATCATTCACCTACCTTCAAATATTTTATAGCTTGGATTACGACATCCCTCTTCTAAGTTATAAAATAGTTTGTTGGGTCCTAGCCTTAATATTTCATATTGGGTGTCATATTAAGGACTTTAAATCAACTATCTTGAATATCTCCCAAAAAGATGTCTGGTTTAGACATTTATGATCTTCCTAAATCTCTTGAAACAAGCTTTCCTAAATGAAGATGATGTCCCATGGAAATCATACTTCTTTCACCTACTCCAATTATTGTCCCTAACCCACAAGTTCTTGAAAATTTTAAGGTCACTCAAGCCCTATTGGCAAGCAAAGGTCTATGTGTGATCACATCTTGGAGATGTAGTCACATATTGACAAGCCGGGAGAGTTGGGTGTCAAAGTGTTGAGAAAGTTGGTGCCTCAACTACTTTCTAAGTCACATAGTGAGTTCCTTTGGGACTCCTATGAAACAGACTATGATAAGACCCTTAATGATCTTATCTATTTGCTAAGATCAACTTCCTAAAACTTGTGGACATTGACATAATGACATTGGATATCCAGTAAAGCTCTATTTTTCCAATGGAAAGGGATCGGCCGTAGTCAACTCGGTTGACCAAATGGTAAAGAGAGAGGCTAAGTCTGAGATAGTCCCATTATCAAGGGTCCATAGGTAACTATTGCCAAAGGAAGGGGCATTGGTTGCGAAGCTGCCAAATTTACCTAAGGATGTTAAAGTCAATAAGTTTGGCTCTACTTCAGGTAAAGTCCATTGTCCAACTCTATTAAGTGCATGCTGATTCTGATCGCGAAGATAGATTTCAATCGCATGGTTCGGTGATCAGAATTTTGGGCTATTACTTAAGAGTTATGATATTTATATTGCTTAGGAATAGATAACAACAAGGTTTTCATATGGATTGTAAGGATAAGTTTTTCCGCAAAGTTTTAAATTTTTTTTTTTTTTATTTTAAAATATCCTTACAATGGTAGAGATAGCTTTATAGCTAATTGATATGTGATATGTGGTAGAGGTAGCTTTTATAGCTAAATGATATGTGATATTTGGTAGAGGTAGCTGTTATAGCTAATCGATATGTATTATGTGGTAGAGGTAGCTTTTATAGCTAATAGGTTATAATATGTGGATTGTGTGTGGGGTAGGCTCTGGGAAACTCACTAAGCTTCGTGCTTACGGTTTACAGTTTTGGTTTCAGGTTTCATCGGTTGGAAAAGAAGGGCTCGGAAGGATTGCAGCGCACACACCTAAGATTTTCGCAATGAATGATTTTGGGATAAACTTTGATAGATGTTATACTTAATGATGAATTGAAATGTTTGAAATAAACTGTATCAATGTTTGATTATATTAAAAATGAAATTTTTACCCTTGATTTTTTGGTCGTTACAACATTGTCAATCTTACCATCACTAGGTTCACCCACTCTCACGCTATAAGGAAGGTTTAAGGAGGAAACCTAATTCCGAATGAGGCCGATTTTTAAAAGTTTTAGTGCTTGCCACCCTCACTGCCTTCTTGCGTTTTGCAAGGAGTTATCGAAAGGGTTTTATAGGATGATGTGTCAAGTTAAAAGTATTAACTTAAAGTACTAAAACAAAATCTCGTCTTAAACATTTGTTAGAATTAGTTCACCATAATTAACCCCAAACCTTGAGCATGACAAGTTGTATCAGATCCATTTGGCAAGAATCAATGAATTAAGATCAAGAACATATCATAGTGTCATAAGAGGACATGAGATATGATATTGTTAGTATGGAAAAGATCAATGTAAGTGTCATATTCATGTTAAGTTCCACACTAATAAAGACGATTATGTTAGCATTCAAAGTCTGTGATCTTAATGAATAGATTAATTAGAAACTTAAAAGAGTACCAAGTAATTCATTTAAGTGGATTTAACAACAAACTTAAAGTATATTACAGTTAGATATATTACAAAGACAAACTATGTGACTAAAAAAGATTCATCTGTAACCTTAGTGTTAAATTCAATCACTGGTGGTTCTTTTGAAGTTTATTGTGACTATAGGGTGAATTTACTTATGAAATGATCCCAAATCACACAATATCATATGACCTATAATCAGTAAGTAACATCGCATTTGATGGTTAGCCGAATGTGAGGACATCATAGTCAATTAACTTATATCGAAAGAGAATTTTGTTGATCGATTATCTAATCCAAAGACATTGACCAAGTTTGATAATTGCACAAGGTCAAAAGACGTTAGGTTTGCAAGTAAATTGGCTTGGGCACTTTTAGTTTAGTTTGTTTTAACTTGGGAACCGAAGCAGTATAACTGTTTACCTGAGTTGGTGATTATTAAGTAGAGAACTTAATACTTGATGGAAATCAATCATTTCATTTAGGTTATCATTGTGTTCCGATATTGCATATTTGGAACCACTTCCATGATATTAATTTATTCAAACTTCCACAGTCAGCCATACTTTTGGGAGTAAGTAGTGATTTAAGATTGTCATAGAGTATTGTTAGATTGACCATAGAGACAGACATAACATAAGATTGGGATCAATACTCATGAGTACTTTAAATGGTGTATTGCGACCACACATACACACACACACACACACACACATATATATATATATATATATATATATATATATATATTATTTTATACAAATAATAAAAAAAAACATATTAGTGTCACTATAAATCATTTTTGGTAGCAATTTAAATTCTTATGTGTCACTATATGCAAACAATAATAATGATAAACCATTAAACATTTGAGTAAAGATAATTTATGCTAACAACTTAATTATATTTGGGTCTTCAAAAGTCAACAATAGTAACGATAATATTTATAAACGGTGACTATAAATAAAGATTTGTCAATGTATAGGAAAAAACACATCATTATAAGTATCTTATGGTCAACATCGAATTGTGGGTAACTAAATGTAAACATTTGTCAGTAGTAGGAAAAACATGTCACTAAAATTAATTTATGGTCATCGTCGAATTTCTTTTGGGTGACTAAATGTAAATATGTCACTGTATAGGAAAAAACATGTCACTGTAATTATTTTATGATGTGATTAAATTTGTGATTTGTTTATAAACGTAACAATAGTTAGGATGTAATATTAAACATGTCACTACAAGTTATCAGTAGTGGTAATAAAAGAAATTACACATGACTATAACTATTTTATGACACCGTTTAATTGCTCATGAGTCAGTAAATATATACAATAATCATTCTATAAGTATATTCTTGTCACTAAAACTATTTTATGGTGCCGCTTTACCTTCTAACTAGTGACAAAAAATACATAATAGTCAATAGTCATAATAAAATAAATTAAAAGTGACTATAAGTTTATTATAGGTGACGGTTATCAAAATAAGATATATACAACTTTAAAAACCTCATACCATATAATGACAACGTGTTTTACCTATAGCAACGGATTTTCATGGATATAACCACCACAATTAAACGTCATCATAACTTATCATCAATGACACAACATTTCCTCGCGCATTGAATGAAAAAATTCCGTCATAAAATGTTTATAGTGATGAGTTTTTTGTGTCGAAAAAACCCATTTATGATGTTTCCTATTTGGTCTATTAGATAAAGTTGTGTTTAGCACATTTTGGTGTAGTAAGTAAATGTATGAATGTGTTCGGACATTCCTTTCTACTATTTAATAAACGAACTACTTTTTTCCCACTTACTTATCAGTTATAACTTTATTTTGTGTTAATCAATAAGCAAGTGTCATTTTGTTTGGTTCGATTATAGGTAAAAAATGAACTACAACTGGTTAAAGCATTTCGGTAGCCATTATATATATCATTTATTGGTACTTTTTTTTATTTAATATCGGTTAACCACAATAATATACGAGGACGTAAAAAATAGAAACTACAATGCTTTAAAAAGCGAAAAAAAAAAGTACATTGTTATAAATGTGAAAATCCAGAAAGTATGCTGTTATAAAAAGCAAAAACTGTTTGTTGCTATTTGTTAAATATCATAGTGGTAAGTTTGTACTTTTTTAACATCTTACTTTTGCACCGGTGTAAGTCATTGTTAAAACTTAAAAAGGTTGAAGGTTTTCAAGTATCAAATAGTATATAATTTTAATGTTTTATTGACGAACCTCTCTAATTCGGGTACCTCGCGTTAAGGGATGTGGTGTAGTCATGCCATGTCGCCCACATCAGCTCACCGTGAGTGTGAGTATAGTATTCGGTGGTGACTATCCTAATTAAAAATGGTTGAGCAATAAAAACAAAAAGAAAACGCCATCATTGACGGAGTGGAAACGGAAGAAATGAGGTAACGGCCAAACACAAGAGAACAAAAACAAAAGTGTGCCGTTAGGTCAATTTATCTGTCAAAATGTATGTTTTTTTGCGAATACCCATGTATTGGTATACAGGGAATGAATAGAATTCGTTTATCTCAAGTCAATTCTCCACTGCAGCGGTGAGTACCTTATTATTTTCTATTTGTTGAAGTCGATAATCTGTTTATTTTTAATTATATATGTAGTAGTTTAGTTTGTATACAAATTACAAATTGATTCTTTTATTAGAAGTAAAAGCAACAGAAAAAAGAAACATACATTACAATAAACTAATTTTGTTGTAAAATAATCATACAAAATGGTGCAAAATAGTTGCTTTTCATGTACTTTATTTTTTAATAATATAACATTTAGTTTACAACGAAATTACAAGCATGCTGATTAAATATAACTAGGGGTAATATCCGTTGCTTTTGGGAGGGGGGGAACAAGAAACTAAAAATGTTAAAGATGAAAATTTGTTAAAAATCATGAAAAAACAAAGATGTTGAAACGAAGTTTTTAAAAATGCATAAAAAAGAAAATATAAAAAAGGCCGTAAAAACTAGTTCTACAAAAGAATTATTTTGAAAAAGGTATTCTTGAAATACTTGGTTATAAAAAACTGTAAAAGAATATGTATAAAGAAAATTCTAAAAGAAATATAATTTTAATAAACATAAAAAACAATTTATAAAAAATATTAGGTAAAAATGTAAAAAAAAAAATGAATAAACTCATAAAAAATTGCAGAAAATATAAAGTAAGTTTTACAAACAGCTTTGTAGAAAAAAAAATATAAAAAAAGTTTGTAAATAAAATTTGGGAAAACATTGTAAAAAAAGCTTATACAAATTCGTAAATTAATATGTAAATGGAAAAATCTTAGCAAAATTATGCATAAAAATGAAATATAAAGAAGTTGAAGAAAAGTTGCACCAAAAAAATATGTCAGATTTTTTATTATTATTATTTTTTAAATGGATTCGTAGAAAACAAAATTAGCTAAAAAATATTAAGAAAATGTCAACAAATCGTATGTTAAATTTGAAAAATAAAAAGTTATGGGCCGATAATGGTCTTGATTTAATATGTAGGTCACTATGGTATCATCAAGTATTTGTATTTATTGTGCCCTACGTATTAAGATAAAAAATAATAAAAAAAATGTTTTAAAAATCGATTTTTAATTGAATTGATTTGACGACAGATTTTTTGTTCCATCGGTTCAATGGTTCGACCGCTAGTTCAACCTAACTTTCATAATTTTTATCCATTTTCTATTTTCCTACATATGTATGTATATAAAACCATAATTTTTATATATCTGTCAGTGGTGTGCGTCGACCTTCAAGTTGTGCACACTCTGGTTAAACAGATCGACTGAGTTGCTCAACTTAGTTTGAAAATGAGTTAATTTTAACGGGTTAATTGAAATTTAACTATTGATGTCCAATAAACCCGTTCAAACAATTTTTTATCGGTTCTATCACATTCGTTCAACCCGGTTATTGAAGAAACCATATTATTTGATCCCATCTAGAAATTGACAAAAAGAAAAGAAAAAACAAAACAGGGTGTTTTTTAGCCGGTCTCATACCCGATTTTCGGACTGATTCAACTGGTTGGTTCAAACAAAATTTTAAAACATTGATCAAAATATCAAAATAATATAAACTACTATTAATTATATCTGATCATACATTGAAAAAGTTATAAGTCATATCTATAGTAACAACTCATCATATTTGATTTTTATCATAAGATTTTTTTAGAACTTAAATACAAACCCACTATTTTATTTTACAAAAATCTAGATAATTTGTTCCAAGTTGAAGTTGAACTCTTAGTTTTTCGCATCCATCTATCTGTCAACTTTTGTTATCGTTGCACTAAGCCAAATACCTTTGGTTATCACAAGGTATTATTATCTTTGTAAAAATGCAAAAAAGTGAACGGAAGTATTAGTAATAGTAAATGATCGTTGTAAAACGAATATATACTATAAAGTTTTTCTTATTCTTGTTGTTTCATATTATTCTCATGTCACATGTTTTCCGAAATTAACATGTTTTAGTTGCAATAAATGTTGATGGTTTGAGAAAAAAAATACGGTTTGAAAACATGAAAAAAATGGATTTCACTTTCTTGTAGTTACTTTTTGAAGTATCGCACTTTGCATTATTATTGCGAAATGAACATTGTTTGTTTTTTTTTTAATGTCCGAAGGAGTACGATTGTGAGCAAATTATGAGATACATATGATAAAAATTATCAAAGTTGACGTTGTTTAAATCGATCAAAAGGGTGGAGTCTGATTTATATTTCCTTGAGAATGATAACTTCGTTGTAATGAAAAACCAAGTTTTTAATGTTTTTTAATTCGGTTTTATTATTATTATTATTATTATTATTATTATTATTATTATTGTTATTATATATAATCGAACCTTTATTTTGAAAGTTGTATGGTGAGAATAAAAATTAAATATTTTTTATTTTTTAATTTATTATCTGATTTTAAAATTTGTCTAGATTTAATGAATACAATACAAATAAAAATAAAAAATAAAAAATATTTGATTTCTAAATCATGAAAGTAGACATTTTATGCTAGCTTTGTTATATGGTTTAAACACCCCTTGAATTTATAATATTTTATAGTTATGTTTTAAATGTTTATTGTGAATTTTTTTGTAGAGTAAACTACCCAATTAGTCCCCGTGGTTTGTAAAAAACTATGAATGGGATCTTAATTTTTTTTGGGATAATAACTTACGAGGGTAATCATCTTTGTCGTTTTATTTACATTTAGGTAACTTACTTATTTTTGTACATATTTGACCATTTAACTTGTTATATTTGTTCACATATTGTCATTGTCACCGGTTATAGCATGCGACAATGGTAATATGTGAACAAATTAACAAGTTATAAATGCTTAAATGTGTACAGAAATAAGAAAATTGTCTAAATGTGAAAAAAACGAAAGTTAATTACCATGATAAGTCATTTTTCCCACTTTTAATAACAATTTTATTTTTCATATTTGTTTGTTTTATTTTTTTCAAACGTTATTTTTAAAATATCCATAATTTCCTAAATATTGATCACTTTTAAACTTTACTTTTTAATTAAAAAATATGTTTTTGTTTTGTGAAATATTTTATATAGCCTCTTTTATATATATATATATATATATATATATATATATATATATATATATATATATATATATATATATATATATAGGTTTAGGTTCTATGGAAAACAAAAAACTCTAAAAATCATAAAAACGTATGAAAAAAATACTTAGAGATCACGATTTTTTTTTGACTTTATATTCTTAAAAATAGTAACTTTTTATATAATTTCGCTGAATTTTTTTTTTTGAAAAAAACCAAAAAATAATAAAATAATAAAAATAATAAAAAAATAAAAAAATCAATTTTTTAATTTTTTTTCAACAAATTTATAAAAAAAAAACCTGCGATTTTTAAGAATATAAAGTCAACAAAAAATATTTGTGATTTCTAAGTATTTTTTTACGCATTTTTATGGTTTTTAGGGTTTTTTTTTATTTTCCATATAACATTTCCACATATATGTATATATATATATATATATATGTGTGTGTGTGTGTGTGTGTGTGTATGTGTGTGTTTAAGCATATACAACATTTTTAAAGTAAATATTATCTAACAATAAAATTAAATAAGTTAAATATGTAACAATAAGTATGGAGGACCTTTTAAAAAAAATATTACTTAAATGTTTTAAAATTATTCTAACTTTTTATCACTTTTTAATTAGAAGTTAATAAATTTTTAATTTTTTTAATACAAAGTTTTAAGCTAGTATTTAACGAAAGTATTTTAAAATGTTATAAAGAAATATTAAATTGTCATATAAAATTTGTAAAACACTTTAAAAATATTGTAAAATGAAGTTTAGAAATAAATGTATGAAAGTAACAAAAAATTGTATGAAAATGTAAAAAAACAAGTTAAAAACTTGTAAGAAAAAATTTAAAACGTTTATAAAATATTTGGTTTAATAGCACTTATATTAAAATTATATGAAATTATAAAAAAAATTATAAGCAAAGTTTAAAACATTGTATTAGAAAATCTATAGAAAAAAAAATATCATAAAAATATTGTAAGAAATTATAATTTTTTTTAAGAAATTTGTAAAAAAAAAATTGTCCAAATTTAGACAATTTTCTTTTTCTATACATATTTAACCATTTAACTTGTTAATTTGCTCACATATTACCATTGTCAGCTGCTATAATATGTGACAATTGTAATATGTAAACACATTTAACAAGTTAAATGGTCAAATGTGTATAAAAAAATGAAGTTACCTAAACATTAATAAAATAAAAAGGTAATTATCTTCTAAGTTATTTTCCTTATTTTTTTTTCAACTTATAACATTGGTCCAAATTCTAGAAATTTTTATGGTTATGGTTTCTGGAAAAAATTGAAATGACTCTTTATCCTTTTAATTTCTCTTTTTCTTTTTTCTTTTGTTTTATTTGAATATTTTAAAAATAAAGGATAAGCCTATACCCCTTCTATCTTTTTTTATCCTCTTCCTCTCATCTAGTAAGTACATTAAACAGGTGTCATCATCACTAATGCATGTTTATGACCACAAGAACACAACGACCAAGTTCAAATTTTAAATGTGTTGTAAAAACTATGATCGTCGATAAGCATTAGAAGTAGGTCACATGAACCTAAACCATATTTCCGGTTTGACTCAAGTTCTTCTATATCTCTTTCATCTTTCACATGGGTTATATATATGTTTATATGTACATGTGATGAGAAGTATATTCATAATATATAAAATACATACAAAAACTTATGAGGTTTATGCCGAAGGATTTTAAAGATAGTCTTGAGATCACTGGAAAACCAATCATATTCTACATACCCAAAAATATTAATCGATTGGGTATATAATATTTTTATTGTTTAAGTTTCTTTTAATTAGATTCGATATAAGAAATCTAAAGTTTATGTTTTGTGTTTATGTTTAGTTATTAAAAATAAGTAACATGTTCGAATGTATATCGGTTGAACTTCCAAAGAAAAAAATTGCAAAAAAACATATGTCATTGTTATATATTTATGAAGTTAGAAAGGTTGAAAGCGAGGTGTTCATTTACTCTTTCTTGAAAATTGTTGTTGTCTTGTGATACGCATTGCCAAAAATTGGTCATTTTAGTTTTTTTTTTATTACGTCAAAATATATTCGACTAAAAACATAAGTGAATGGGAAGTTGGATTGGTACAAGTGATAAAACAGAAAAATTCAATACAAAATGGACACTAGTTAAATTAAACAAAACAACAACAAAATAATAAACTTAGAGGATGATACCTCTAAAAGCAAAATTGTCCTAACACATGCGAAATAAGGGGAAGCCAACCACTTGATCTACCAGAACTTCACTAGAAAAATTCCAATAAAAAAACATGTGTACGAGGAGGAACCAATGAGAAAGCAACAACAAGCACAAAGGATTCAACCAACATAATGGACAAAAATGTCAAAAGCAAGGGCACAACTTTATTACAGCCCCCTTCCCCATATTTTTTAGTTAGAAGTAGTCCCTATACTTTAATTTTATACATATTACGTCCAGAAATAAAAAAATTTGGTTGTGCCCTCCCTTGTTCGCCGATTTTTATACATATTATATTTCCCCCTCCCCACTTCCAAAAAAAAAAATCAAATGTTGAAGCTCCGCCACTAGTCAAAAGCATGACATAATTATGAGTCACAGAAATCCAAAGGCCATCTGACAATGCTTTTCAGAAGCAGTTTTAAACTTATATAAAAAGGCTCAACCATGAAACGGAAGAACCAGAGATATGTTGACAGTAACCAAGAATTCCAAGAGTAAATTGGTCCAAATTTGAACAACTATTAGGTTTTAGAAAGTCGGTTTTGGAACTAGAGAGGTAGTTGGCGGATGAGACGGTGGGATAGGCACCGGATGGTCATCAGAATAAGTAGACAAAAGTAATGTGACAGGAGAAGTTTTATGTTGATGACCCTGATACGGAAAAAGATTCTCATCAAATTGAGCATGATGAGTTATGTAGAGTCGTTGTGTAGTTGGATCAAAGCACTTATATCCCTTGTATTGCGTGTTGTAGCCAAGAAAAACACATGGAGAACTCCTTGGAGCAAGTTTATGAGAAGAATAATCCCTGAGATATGGGAAAACACAACAGCCAAAAACATGAAAATTGCCATAATTGGGTGATGAGGAAAATAACAACTCATAAGGATACTTGTTGCCAAGAAGCTTTATGGGCAGTCGATTGATAATATAAGCAGCATAACTAAATGCATGTGTCCAAAAAATATCAGGAACGTGAGCATTAAACATGATGGCTAAACCAGTTTCAGTGAGATGTCGATGCTTATGTTCTGCACGTCCATTCTGTTGAGGAGTATAGGGACATGAATGTTGATGGTGTGTGTCGTTACTAGAAAGGAGATTGTGCACTTGGTTACTTGTGAATTCTGTCCCACCATCTGATTGAAAAGTCTTAATTTTTGAAGAAAATTGTGTTTGAACCAATGCAACAAAAGCATTGAATACATTGTAAAAATCAGACTTTGCTTTCATGGGATAGAACCATGTAAACCTGGAATAATCATCAATGAAGATAGCATAATATCAAAATCCATCACTAAACACAACAGGAGAAGGTCCCCATAAATCACAGTGAATTAAATCCAACACATGCATAGAACGTTTTAAATTAAGATCAAAAGACAATTGTTTGCTTTTTGCTAATTGACACAAAGAGCATAAGCGTGGGGTTGGTAAAACCGAAGTTAAGGATAAACAACCCAATTTATTTAAAACAAAAATAATGTCATTGGAAACATGACCCAATCGATTATGCCATAAATCAAAAGAGGCTTTAAGGCGCCTGGAAGAGAGTTGTGCCAAAAAAGCTTGTTTTCCCTGCTCAAGAACATATAAACCGTTTCTACATCTTCCTCGAGCTAATGTTTCCTTGGAGTGTCGGTTCTGAATAAAAAATATAGGATCAAAAAACACAACATCAACTTGATTATCTTGGGTGAGCTTGCTAACTGAAAGCAGGCTTTTGGTGAGCTTAGGAACCACAAGGACATCAAGTAAAGAAATGTTAGGAGAGATGTGAGATCTGCCAATATGAGAAATAGGAGCACTATGACCATTACCAAAAACAATATATTCATTACCAGAGTATGATGAAGTAGCATCAAGATGAGCAGAAGTGGGAGTTATGTGAGCCGATGCTCCTGTATCAACAAACCAATCAGGAGTAGAAGTGTTGCAGTGTGCATGAAAGGCTTCAGCAAGATTTGCATCTTGAGATGAGGATTTCTGAGAGAAGGTATGTAAATCAGGGCATTGACTTGCATAATGATCTTCCTTACGGCATAATTGGCAATTAGGTGGTCGCTTATGACCACGATCTCTACCCCTATTCGAGTAACCACGAGAGGAAGATCTGCCACGACCACGTGAGGAATCATAACTGGTGCGAGAGGTGGTGGTGTTGAAAGCAACCTGAGCAACAACGGAGTCAGTAATAGATTGAAGAAACATCTCATGACTCTCAGCTTGGGAGATGAGATCACAAAACTTAGGCCTCGGGGTAATAAGACGTTGGGTGGTGGAGAAGGTTTCAAAAGCGGAACCAAGACCTCGAAGAAACCAGTGTGCTTTGTCATCTTCAGAAAGTGGGTGACCAATAGCTCGAAGTTGAACACAAATACCCCTGAATTTATGAGAAAATTCAGAAACAATAGTAGAGCCTTTCTTAAGTTGACGAAGAGACTCAGTAAGCGTGTGAGTTCACTCAAGAGAGTCATGTTGATAGATGGCTGCAAGAGCAGACCAAACAATGTGAGAGGTGCTGTGACCGAGAGTCTCAACCATTGCCTCTTCAGATAAAGAGGGCTGAATCAAGATTAGAGCTCGTTGATCAGCAGCGGTCCAAGAGGCATAGGCAGGATTTGCTGAAGTCGTGTCACCAGTGGTAAGGGTTGTCGACGGTGGAGGAATAGTTCCATCAACGTAGCCTGTAAGTTGCTGGTAGGCCAGAAGAGGAACCATCTGTTTGTGTTAGAGAAAGTAATTGTTGGAGGAAAGTTTAATGGTGAGCATGTGGAGAACAGTAGAAAGAGGAAGAGGAGCATCGGTGGTGGTAGAGTCACCGGCCATGATTAGAATCAAGAAGAGAGAAAGAAGAATGGCGGTCAGGAAGATTAGGCTGATACCATATTAGGTTTTAGAAATCTCACTCAATATGAGAGATGTATATTGATCAATATATATAATACAAGTATAACAAACTTAACTAAAATACAAGATATATACAATCTCATATAATTTTCTAAGATTTGATTGAATCATTCCTATTAACAACCAATAACCCATAGACCAAAATACGCACCAACCACCAACCAACATTTAAAGGAAGCACCGAGAACCAACAACAAAAACGTTTTGAGCTGGATTTAACATGATAAGAACTTTGGAATCATAAAACTCGCCAATCTAATATTTAGATAACTTAAAAAATTAAGACAATGTTTGAACTTACTATCTAATCCAAATCTGTTTCGCACCTCGCAAATCATATTGAAACGAAATAACTGATAAGTTATGAGCATTACATCAATCCTATGGTGCACATGCAAACACTAAAGCTTTGGATCTATGTTTCTCTAGTTGTACATGCAAATCATCCAAAGCTTGTAAACCCTAATTCTAGCATACAAAAATCAAAAATCATAACTATACCAAGGTTAGGAAATTACCTTTCAATTGTAGCTTGAAGATCTTGAGCTTTGAGAACCTAGAACCTCAATTGTGATGCCTCTAATGAATCACAAACACCAAAGCAAGTTGGATGATCTTGGGGAGAGGGGAAGGAGGCTCAAAGTTATCTCTATGATCTCTAGGGTTTAAGTGGTAGTCGAATTGTGAAGCCTATGGTCCTTTATATAGGTGAGCTGCTAGGGTTTCAGTCAAAACCCTAATTGGATTGCTTAGGCCTTAAGCAGTCCACATGAACCTTCCAGAAGCAAGGCTTGGACGAATTCAATGTGGGCTTCCCCTTTGATTTCGTCCATCCCTTTCTAAGGGATCCACAACCCAAAATCCAATTGTCTTATAATTGCAATCCCAGTCCCCTAGGTTCAGTTAGAGGTGGCAATGGGTCGACCTGGGTTGGGTTCGGGTTCAACCCATTTATTAATTAGGTTGAAAATTTCAACCCAACCCAACCTGTTTATTTAAATGGGTTGATATTTCCAACCCAACCCAACCTTTCAGATAAATGGGTTGTCATCGGGTTGACCCATTTATGTAATTCTCAAACCAACCAATTAAATAAATTGGTTAAATTTGGGTTGACCCATTTAAAATAAAAAGAATAAATAAATTAACTAAAGATTACACCACTTAAATTAGTTACAGACTTAAATAAAATTTCAATGTATGACAAAAGCACAATCACAATTCATATATACAAAGAAATTATTAAACTAACATTAAAGATATGTAACTTCTAAGAGATTTTTTAGAGTGGTTAGTGTTGTCGGTGCCAAGCGAAAAGGTAGAAATTAGGATTCTATTTTTTTAAAACATAAATAATAATACAAACATTGTAATTTATAAACTAATACATAGATTAATACATGATAATATTTTAACAATTATTAAATTTAATATAAATTAAAGTTAAATGGGTTGGTGGGTTGAAAACGAGTTGATAGTTTTTACCCGACCCAACCTATTTATTTAAATGGGTTAGACAGGTTGACCCATTTAACATAAATGAGTTGAAAATCTCAACCCAACCTGATAATTTTGGGTTGGGTTCGGGTTGGGTTAGTGGGTTGGGTTAGTTTTTGCCAGCTCTAGGTTCAGTTAACTTATGCCATAAGAACTGAAGTTACCATCCAAAGCATTTCAAACTCTTTCACTTCTCCAATCAAACAACTTTTTTAGCCATATAGATACTTTGATGGGGACCCTATTGGGAATGATAACATGTTCTTTCTCATGAATATTGTGTTTTTAATTAATGGAGTTATAGCATGGTACCATATTTACATATGAAACCTTAGCTCTTCGTTAGAAGTCTGTTTGATAGTGATTACTTTGTTGATTTTGAACCTCAGAGGGAGGTCCCAGGGAGTTAGGGTTACTAGAGGGTTTGTAATTAGTAAGATATATTTTTCGATTGAATCTAACAATGTTAGCGTTTAATACTTGAAGTCTAAGTCTGATATCAGATGTTTTCCTTTGAATCTCTGTAACATTCTGCACCTTTAAGGTTGTATCTGGTATGCCACAACTAACTTATTTTTCGAGTTTTTTTAAGTTGTCATGTTTGACAAGCCAAAAAGTAGCTTATAAACTAGCATTTAAAAAACCTATTTAGACTAGCTTTTTAGTAACCTTTTTAAAATATTCCAAATGTACCCCTTAATTAATTATAAAACACATTCTTTTAATTGTTCTTTTATGTCATTTCATATATTTTTAGCTAGTTTTACGAAACGTCATTTTTTTATCAGCTAGCTTTTTATTTAACAATTAATTTTTTCAGCTATCAGCTTGTATGCCAAACACAGCCTAAGAATATCACAAAAGAAAAGTTTGACCAAAATCTATCCTTATTTTTAGCGATTTACACATCAACGAGGCACCCCAAATTCTGAAATCTTTTCCACAAATCTATTCCTGTCATTCCTCTAGTAGGTTCAACACATAGTATATGGTTGTAATATCTTTGAGTCTTTCATGGTTGTTGGATCGTTCCTTTTGTGATGCAAATCATTTTTCTTCTTCTTCTTCTTCTTCTTCTTCTTCTTCTGTAGTCTATTCTACTCCATCCATATTCTGCATAATCGCCATGAACTCCACATAGGCACCAAAATTTCCGTTGTAGTCTCTAAAAATTCTGGCGACCCTTCGTCTCCTCTCTCTCTCTCTCTCTCTCTCTCTCTCTCTCCATATTTTTCTAACATTTGGTCATTGTAGTGAATATAGCTAAATGTAAAATATGGATGCAAACCATGTTTTGAAAATCGGACCGGACCGGTCGGTTCGACCGGTTCAACCGAGAACCGGTCATGGATCCGGTTCTTAAACGCCAAAAAACCGGTATTCGTGTGAACCGGTGAAAACCGATAAAAACCGGCCTGGTTGAACCGATAAAACCGGTCAAAACCGAAAATTTTAAAAAATATTTATTTTTTTTCATTTTTTGTATTTTTTTATATAATTAAGTATAATTATGACACCATCCGGTTTTTGAGACCGGTCCGACCGGTTGGACTACTTGAACCATCGAACTAGTAAGACCATCGGTTCGGTCTCCGGTCCGGTTTTCAAAACTTTGGATGCAACAACAATACATGATAACATAATTACTGAATTGAACTCAGAAGGTAATATTTTATACATAAGTTCTTGATTTTTTTGAAAGAAAAACAGAGAAAAAGAAAGAAACAAAAAACTTGTGCTCTCAAGTTATCAAAGAGAGAGGTGGAGGGAGTAAAAGACAATTGAACAAAAGATTATCTTGATTTATCTTTCAAATATTTTCTGTCCAATTTATAGTGAACATATAATAGAGTAATGTAATAAAAAATTGAATATATATAAACATAAATAAACTTATACGAACGAACATAAACGAACGTTCACGGACATAAATGAATAAACGAGACAATTGTTTTTGTTGAATAAATGAACATAAACAAATTTTTCGTTGAATGTTCGGTTTGTTTACAACCTTAGTCTTAGGTGCTGTTTGGTTCGCAGAATGTTGCTGAAGGAATTTGAATTGAAATTGGAAAAGGAATCTGTCAAGAATTTGAATGTTCGGTTTGGAATTGGAATTAATTCTAAAATCTATTTGGTTCGCAAGAAATGGAATTGGAATTCATGTAAAATGACATAATTACCCTTTTTGCATGTTTTGCTTAATTTTACCTTGTTTTCTAAGTTATATGTAAAAATACATTATGGAAATTATAAAACAGTTAAATTTCAGTGGTGGGGGCAGTGGCGGCGACAATGGTGGGTGGCAGTGATGGTGGCTGTGACGGTGGTAGTGATGGTGGCGGTGGCATTGATTGTGGTGGAGAACGTAGTGGTGATGGTGGCGGTGTCAGCTGGTGGCGACAGTGACGACAATGATGGTGTTGGTGGTGGCGGCGGTGGTAATGGCGACGATGACGGTGATAGTGGTTGTGGCGGAAGCGCTGGAGGTCGTTGGGGCGGTGGTGGTCGGTGGGGAGGTGGTGGTAGCGACAATGGTGGCGTTGGTGGTGGGCGATGGTGGTGGCAACGACGATGGTAGTGGCAGCGATGGTGGCAACGGCGGCGGTGATAGTGGTTGTGGTGGCAACAGTGGTGGTGGTGGTGGTCGGTGGGGCAACAGCGGTGGTGGTGGTGGCGGTGGTGATAGCTGCGGTGGTTAGTGATAGTGGTGGTGGGTTTTCTGATAAGTACAAAACAATGAGTATTTTTGTAATCTGCCACTTTCCTTGATAAAAAGGAATGTTTTCCATCAAACTTTGGAAATAATTCACTTTCCTCCATATGATATGGAAAATTTATTTCATTTAGGAATCATTTTCCCTCCTTTAAGTTCAACCAAACACATAAATTCGAGGGAATTGGAATTCCCCTCGAATTCCATTCACTTCCTGCCAACAAAAGCACCCTTAGTCATATTTATTTCCGCTAGAAAACATTACTAGCTTACTTTCGATTTTGTAAACACAAATATTTTTTTTGTTAGAAAACTCAAGAACGTTATGAGGTAAGCCTGTAACTGTAAGCACTAAGAAGCGACAAGGCCCGTATAAGAAGTTGCCCAAGCCCGTGAAATAATACAGAGCCCTAAAACTTATCGAAGACGACTAGAATCAAACCGAAGTAGAAAGTAGAAACGCAGGTGAGGAAGTAATCCCAATTCTCAACAATGGCGTCTGGTAGCGAAAGCGTGGCTTTGGAAAGAAAGCTAAAAATCGTATCGGCTCTCTGTAAATCCCGATCTCTGGACCCTGTAAGTTTCAATCCAGCTTTCTATATGCATTGATTCAGTTCAGTCAGATCATATCTGATTTTAGTTTTCGCCGCTTGAATAGTTGAACTTCATTATCGATTTTGATAATCATCGTTCTAAGTATTTGATTGATTATTCTTATAAAGTTTTCTTGCATTCAGTTTATGAACTCATGTATGTTGTTTAGCTATTCCAATCTTCACCAAACGCGCGCAAATTATCAAATGTTAACTGTAGGATATGTACATTTTTACCTTAAACAGTTGCATCGGCATATTTTAATACTAGTCATAGCGATCGTATTTGTTTAGCTGTCTCTTTATGATATGTAGTTCAGCAATTCTATGTTCTTCTACAGTTCTACTAGTATTTTTTAGCTCAGTCAAGCTGTATCTGATTTGAAGTTTCGCTCCTTTGAGATTGATTACGAGACTTGATAAGTAATTCTGTAAGCATTTGCTTGATTACTTGCATATTGTGTTTAGTTTATGAACTTATGTATCGTCAAAGTAACAAGTGCCAACAGTGCCATTGATTAGTAGCTTTATCTCACCATTTTGAGTCTCTTTATGATATGCAATTAGTTCATTATATGGTTCTCTATGGCTCTATAGTCTATAGTATGTTTCAGTTTCTCCATGACCATTTTATGTCATAATATGAAATTGAGTTATTTCTTTTGGGTTTCAGTTTCTTTGTTATGGTTTATAATGAATACAAGCTTCCAACTATGCTGTAGTTATGTAGTTTTCTCAATTTCGTTGACTTCAATTTGCTGATTATAAAATGATCTTCTTTAGGAAACCCCATAAGGTAAACTGTTTCGACTTTTGGTGCTTTTACGTTTGCGGAAGTTTAGGTTGCAAAATAACAACTCACAAGATACAAAACACAAATAGAATAGGGAAATATAAACAGGTTCAGGCATAGAAGTATAGAACTTGGATTGGTTTGAAGCAATGAGCTTAATTCTATCTTGTATTTGTAGTAATGTAGTCAGATTTTTAAATAGAAGTGCTTTACAAACTTTTTGTTTTTGCATTATGCAATACTGATTGTATCCTGAACTTTCTTCAACTTCTTTTACACAGGCAAAATTCTTGGATGATGTGAAGAATGACCTTAAAAGCTTGAGTCTTAACATTGTGAAGGCTGCTCTTGAGAACAATGTGGATGTAAGTTCATACTGGTTTTGACTTTTGAGGATGTGATATAGCATTCATCTGCTAAAAGCAAATCTTCATAGGAAACATGTTACTTTTATTTGGCATGGTTGGTTGTGATTTATAAAAGAACCTTTACATTTTATTACTCACCTTTTTTGCAGTTCAACAAGTGGGTAACATTTGCTGAAAACTTCCCATCAGATCCTGAGGCATGTCTAAAGGGCTTAAGCCAATTAAATGAATACTTGACTGAGAAATCTGTTCTTGTGGGTGGTGGATCCACCCCTTCTGAAGCTGATATAATTGTTTTTTCAACTGTTCATCCATATGTGGTATGTAATAGTTATCTTTTATGCTAGCTCATAGCTTCTAATTTCTTTTTATTAACAAAAACTGTTAGTTTTTTTAAACTTTTTTTTTCGTTTGTTAAGCTTGATTTGCTCTTACACAAAATATTTTCAGATTAGTCTTGCGGTTTCAGACAAGAATAAACTGCCACATCTTATGAGATGGATTGATTATATTCAGGTAATTGTATTTCTTTTCCTTGAGGTGTCATGTACTTCCTAAATATTTTTCCAGTCTTATGTATTAATGTATTATACCTTTTTTTTCAATCTTTTTTAAGCAATGTACCTTTTTATTCTGCCCATTTTTGTTTGAACTAATTGATCCTCTGATTCATGTTGCAGAACAAGCATGACTTAAAAGAGCTGTTTGAGTGGATTTTGGTAGAGAAGGCCCCATTCGATCCTCCAGTGAGTAGAATCTTCAATCTTTATAGATTTCAAATGCACGAAATCACACAACATACTTTCACTTATCTGTTTATTATAACATCCTAATTTCATTTCTTACTATTAGTCTATTACAACACTGTGCTATGAAAAATCTACCAAATGACGAATGTCATTCAAATACAAAGCAATTAAATTCTGAATTTTTTTATTTAATACTTTCTTTTCAGTTGGCAAAAGTGACAGCAAAGGTGGAAGGCGAGTCAAGTACAAAGAAGGCTGAGTCAAGCACAAAAACGGCCGAGTCAAATACAAAAGCATCAAGTTCAAAAGCTGAAGCCCAGAAAAAATCTGATGGGGTATGCATCTATTTACTAGAAGAAAGTAATATTGAAAAAGAAGAAAGTGAATAAATAGACTTACATGAGTTTTTCTTTGAAGTCGAAGAAACAAACAGAAACAGCCACAGAGAAGAAGAAATTGCCTGAAAAGGCAGCAGATGAGAAAGAAAAAGAAAAAGAAAAAGAAAAAGAATTAAGTGTGAGTTTATTGAAAATACAGGTTGGACTCATTCGTAAAGCCTCCAAACATCCCTCAGCCGACAGGTTATAACAAATTAATCTTTTATTTCATTATCTTCTCCTCTCATGTATCATAATATTTTCATTTTAATTTATTTTTTGGGGGTGGAATTTGATGGTTCAGTTTATTGGTGGAGGAGATAGATGTTGGGGAGAGTAAATGCAGGCAGGTGGTTAGTGGTTTAGCAAAGTTTTGCACTCCAGAAGAGTTAACGGTATTAATAAATAATAAAATAATACCCACTTTCTCCATTTTTATATTATTATTATATATAGTGTGAGTTGTGTTGATGGTATTTGAGTTTGCAGAATCGTCTTGTGGCATTAATTACAAATGTGAAACCTGGAAAGTTAAGAGATGTGGTTTCAGAAGGACTGGTTAGTGAAGTTATTATTATATGTTATTTGTTAAAATTTAAAGACTAGTGTTATCTTCATCATCATCATGTAAAGTACAATTTGTCTGTTATCTTTCATTCCAGGTGCTATGTGCTTCAAATGCAGATCATACAGTCGTGGAGCCTTTGGTTGTTCCCCAAGGGGCTAAAATTGGGGAATGTGTCACATTTTCCGGGTATTTATTACTTTTCCCCAATATTAATTAATTATTACCCTTTGTTATGCTTGCTTGCTGATTATATAATAATATAAAACACCAGGCACGAAGGGAAGCCAGAAGACGTCTTGAACCCCAAGAAGAAACAACTTGACAAGATAACACCGGTAATTACACCTTCTTCTTCACTTCTTATTATTTTTATCAACACTCACTTGAAGGAAAAAGAAGACATATCATATCATATCATATCGTATAATATATGTTGGTTATTGTTTAAGTAACATGAATTGTTGTTGGGTGCAGAATCTTTTCACAGATGAGAAGGGTGTGGCCACATTCAAAGGAGCCCCATTTATGACATCTGCTGGACCATGCACATCTTCCATACCCAAAGCCACTATCAAATGATGATGATGATGATGATGATGTGTGTAATTGGTATTTTTCTCACATATGCTATTAGCTATCCGATACTTGTTTGTATAAACTATATGTATGCATGATCAACAGCCCAAAGTTTTGAGTTTTGACCTTGGCTTGCTTCCTTATTGATATGGCTATTATTCAACACAGAACACCTATTTTTTTTTTTTTTTTTTTGAGGGAGGTATAGGATAAAGCAACACCATATAAAGTCCTACACAGAAACAAGGGTGATGATTAGTCTGAGCAATATATAATCTTTAAGCTGTGGGTTGGGGTAGGTTTATTATAAATGGTATGATTGCATTGGGACGGGTTGCTTGCCACGTATGTAGGCAAATTTTGAGCCACTGGCATCCATATGGTTTCTCTTTGGTTCAAGAATTAGATTCGGGATGGGTTTCAATGGCCTGTTGCTGATTATCTCCCTACTAATATCATACATTAGCATGCGTGAGACCCTTTCACTCACTTGAAAACTTGGTAGATTGACGAGCTTAGCAGGTAAGGAAAAGTCATGTTTGTAGGGGCAATCAGCAGCACCAATGTTACCAAAATATCCGTGTATTGTTGAATTACACGCCAAATGAGAGAGAACAGATTGGAAAACTTAAATTTCATTGGCTTGAAAAGAAATTACAACACTTTAAAAATATACAGACATTGAAAAAAACACAAGACACTTCAAATTAAAATAAAACATTAGACATTTAAACTTAAATAAAACATAAGAAACTAAAAATAGCACACAAGACAACTTCATTCAAAATATTGAGGCCATTTACTCACATCTTCCCAAAACTATACAAACCAGAAATGTTTGTTACTTCTGAAGAGCATTAGCAAGCAACATTTCATCATTTGTAACCTAATATACACAGTGTGAAACTGTATTGCAACTGCATTTATTGATCTCCATTTGACCAAGATTTGAGCCTTACTTTGTTGGCTCCTTGTAGCTGTTTCGTGGTTGTACCGTTTGGGTGATCCTAACCAATGCGCCAGCCAAAATTATTTCTTTCCTCTTTGCTCCACATACAAAGCATTTTCATTTTCAGAGATGGAGAAGGTCAGAATATGATAGAAAATATAAAAAAGTAAGAGTTGAATGAATAAGGTTTGAATGTGGTGAAAAATGAATAAGGATGTTGGTATTTATAGTAGATGATGAAAGGTTTAATTTTTTTTTTCAAAAAAAGGTTAGATTTTGAAAATGGGGTCTTTTTTTTTTTTTGGGGAAAATGATGTGTTTTTTTGACATTGTAATTTGTTTAAATAGTAAAAAAAAACACAACAATCTCGCTCTCTCATCGGGATAACTCTCGACATGCCGAGTTGGTGGGGTGGTTTTTGCCGAGGCCAGCTCGGACATGCCGAGCTTCACCGATGTCGACTCTGTTCAGCATTACTATCTTTGAGCCTCCCTATTGATGCGGTTTTGTTTATTTGAGTTTTAGGGCGTGTTTGAGATTGCTTCTCAAACTTCTTATTGACTTTTTGGAAAAATCAAGAATTTCTGTCTTTTTGAAAAAATCAATTTTCTATTGAAAAGTTGGTGTTCACAAAATATATTTTTTTTAACTTATTAACTTTTTGAAAAACCAA